>NC_059386.1:34937691-35115191 GCF_019703515.2 Myxocyprinus asiaticus | reverse complement strand
ATCTTTGTAAAGCCACAGTTGAAATGACATCATTTTTACATCGTGACCTGTGATGTCTGTATAAACAGCTCTTAAGTCACAAGGCCAGATGATGTTATCTTGGAATTAACGGTTTTGTTCAGTACGTCAACAGTACTGGCGAAAACTAGACGTTTGTAGGACACTGCCACCTCCTGGTGATTTGTGGAAGCACAACGTGGCAGTTCAGGATATGTACTTCTCCTCATGTGGTTTAAAAACCCTTTTGTCTTTATGGCATCCTTCTTTGGGACCCAAAAGAAGATGTTAGAAAATGAGAAACTGTCAGGCTCAGTCACCATTCACTTTCATTGAATGGAAAAAAAAGATGCAGTGAAAGTGAATGGTGACTAAAGGCTAACATTCTGCCTAACATCATTGTTTGTGTTCTACGGAAGAAAGTCTTGCGGGTTTGGAACGACATGAGGATGAGTAAATGATGACAGAATTTTCATTTGTGGGCAAACTATCCCTTTTAAAGCAACTTAATGTTGCATGTTCTGCAATCTCATTTGTCATTTTATCAAATTCACTGTATGATCTGATGTTTTTTCTCCTTCACAGCTGAGGTATAACGGCCTGTTGGAAACGATCCGTATCCGGAGAGATGGTTTCTCATGGCGTCCAACCTTCAGGGAGTTTGCAGAGAGGTGCGTGTGCAGACAGAAAAACTGAAACTTCTGCAGTTCATGCACATTCCTTGCAGTATAAACTAAAATCTCTGTCCTGCAGGTACAACATTCTGCTGCTGAAACCTGATCTGCCAGTGAACAAAGAAAGGTTTGATCAACAGATATCTTACTGTGTTTTAAAGGTGCACTATGTTACAACCATGCAAAGGGCTGTAATGATTATGAAATATGGCTGACATTTAACTGTCACAAATTTAATTGCGATTAAAACAATTAATTGTCATACAAGTTGTCATCACTCTTAAGGTGGAGTATGCTTATTACACACAACCTTAAGAAGTAATTTATTTAACTTGGAATCATATAATAAAATAGGGATATAGTATTATTTCCTTTAAGGCTTTAAAATCTTGAAAACTATTGCACAGCCTGCTTATAATGATATGAAAAATAATACTATATATAATTATTAATATAATATTAATAATGAAAATATAATTAATTTATTTATATATATATATGAAGTAATAAACTAACAATTAATTATTTTAAAACATGGTATATGTTGAAATTAACTAGTGTTGTCGGTCGATTATTTTTTTTTTATAATCGCGATTAATCGCATTTTTTGTAGTTAATTGCAATTAATCGCAGATTTTGAAAGTGCTGAAATTTGACACTATATATACTTTATTTTCGTGTCAAAATGCATTTTTTCCATCTTAGGAAAGAAAACATAACAATATGTTACAATATAATGCTTATTTAACATTTTTCATACAAAGCTTCCACAAGAAATGCACTAAAATATCACCAGTTCAAGTAACCTTAAACGTTTCCCAACGTGTAAGTGGGAAGTTGACTAATTGAAAGAACTAGTTTCCACATAGGTTGTGTATTCATTGCAATGCGCATTAAATCTCTTAAACTGTCATCCTCCACAATATTAATCTGCCGGTAGATTGTGGCTATCTGCTTTGTTACAGCGATCATGAAGCTGCATTTATGATTCACGTCAGAGCGTCAGCGCCACTTTGAACTCACCATAAAAACCACTTCCAGACAAAAACGTAACATTCTGCATTTTGGTGATTAGTTAAGACTTGACTTGCTTCTGTGGGAGAGCATGTGAGCAAAGTGGATCGGTGTTACACTCAATAACCCGCTCATGCATGTGGACGCTCCCCTCAAGTACCGCTCGCCCTCACCGGTACAAAAAGATTGCTCAAATCCCACTCCAACATGACATTTCTCTGTAGTAGGCTATACTTGTTTCCAGGCATACACACACGCCCAAGCAACTGCCCCATTGGCCACATGGACTTCGTTTATCATTTATAATCAGTCAAATATACAGTATCTCTGTTAGCACATATGCCATTGAACATCTTCAAATAATGCTATACATTTTTTTCAGTTCTAATTACCTTTATTTACTTAGTCACCAAACATTTAAAACACGCAAATTCATGCGTTTCAGTTTAAACTGGTCCTGAGTGACACAACCGACCCAGAAAAACACAATCTTTTAACGGTCAAACGACCATGTGTTGTGCATGCGCTCTTTATATGTACAGCAGGATTTAACCGTGGATTTAACAAATCAAAAATATTTAATCCACGTATTACATTGCCTTCGTTTAAGAAAACTTTTCTAATGTACAATCATTTATAGCTTTTTTTCTCTGCGCATGAATGCAGCAAGCGATGTCAGAAGATGTTATCCGCAACCACTAATCTAGTGTCAGTGGGGTTTTTTTACATTTCACTTCTCGTTAAGGTGTGGATTTGACTTTGCGGAAACTGACCAGCAGTTATGAGCCACTTTATCCCGAAGCAGATATTGAAAGCAACAGGTGGTCGATTAAGTGAGAGAATTCCGCTATGAAATTCTCTATGTGAGAGCGGAAATTTTACTAATCAAATGCTCAATTGTACAATAGAGTCATGAAAGCAGAATGCTGCGCCTGCAAATTAGGACACACTGATCCGCAAGATCATATATGTTTATTAGTTTTGATGTATGGATTTTTGTGTGTTCGCCAGGATTCAAGGAAATATGCTTTGCCAGTATACAGTATTATTAAGTTTACACATTTAATTGAGGGTGCTGTAATGCTCGCAATCCCACAGAACCAGGTTTGCATCTATAGCTGGCAGCTGCACTGAGCTTGGTAGAAAGTACTAAGCTTGAAGACTCATCTTGGTAGAAGGGCTCTGGTGCTGTGTCTGTTTGTGAAGTGTGCTCCGAACGCCCTTCACACAAGTGTTTATACAGTATTAACGATAAATGCATTAATCGCGATTAAGAAAATGAACACGTTAAACGTTTTAAATTAATCGCATGTGTTAATGGGTTAATTCTGACAGCTCTAAAATTAACATTTACTAAGATTAATAAATGCTGTAAAAGTATTGTTCATTGATAATTCATGTTGACAAATGGAACCTTATTGTAAAGCGTTACCGTCTTTTTTAATGCTTAACTCGTGTGCCACAATAATGTAATGCATTTTAATTATCTGTATTATTACTATTATTTTTTATATATATATATATATATATATATATATATATATATATATATATATATATATATATATATATTTTATTTATAATTATTTGATTATAACTATTTATAATGATTTAATTATAAATTGAATTACTGTTTTTGAGGGGCTTTCGCAGCAAATATTTATGTGCAATTAATTGCGATTAATTCGATTAATCGGCATACCATGTAATTAATTTGACATTTTTAATCAATTCACAGCCCTTTATATATATATTTAATAATATATATAATAATAATAATAATTATATATGATTATATTTAATAATATATATATAATAATAATAATAATAATAATAATAATAATAATTATATATATATATATATATATATATATATATATATATATATATATATATATATATATATATATAATAATTATATTTAATAATATATATAATAATAATAATAATAATTATATATAATTGTATTTAATAATATATATATATATATATATATATATATATATATATATATATATATAATAATAATAATAATAATAATAATAATAATTATATATATATATATATATATATATATATATATATATATATATATATATACACACAATTATATTTAATAATATATATAATAATAATAATTATATATAATTATATAAAATATTTCCAAATACCTAAAATATGTTGTTGTTTTTTTGGACAACAATATATTATATTATATTTTAATATAAAACTATATAAAATATTTTCTTAAGAATATTGATATGGCTCGGAACTTTATCAGTGTAAACTTCTCTAATGAAGAAAAAATTACTGAGTGCACCTTAATTGGCTTTTAATGATGTAATGTCAGTATTGAGGTAAAATTAATGTTTTATTATCTGCTTTTAGTTGTATGTCCATCCTCAACAACACTGAGCTCTCTGGTTGGAAGTGTGGGTAAGTTTCAGCTTCATACAAATCAAATTATAACAGGATTTTTCTTGAATAAGCGTAGTGTTTGGAATATCTGTTTTGAAAATCTGACACTGTTTCAATAAATGTTCCATTTGAGTTACTCCTTGATTTGAACCATTAAATTAGATATTTGAAACATTAAACGGTTCAGATAATATTGATGTTTCGTGCAAGTCTCAGCATTCCTCTTTTATTGTTTTTTTTTTCTTCTTCAGAATATCACGTTTGTTTTTTAAGTACTGGCACCAAGAAGAGTTGGCACGTCTGGTGGAGCGACTGGGCCGGGCAGCGGTTGTCATTCAAAAGAGTGAGTAGCAATTAATTGTGTTTGTTTAAGCTGAAATAAAATTATATTAACCATCCATAGGTGAAGAAGCTCCACACGAAGACTCGCACAAATGTACTTTAAAGCTCTTTGTTCCCAGTTTGACTGGCTTATTGCAGCGCCAAAGGGTACATAACATCACAAATCTGTACTTACAAAAATACTGTCATGAGCACAAGTTCAGACGTGAAGTGGCAGCTGCTCCGTGTCTTAAACTCAATGTATCTAGTGTAAATATTGTCTCAGAATGAAGACGAATGGGGTCACTAATGAGCACAGAAAAATGGCATTCATTTTCCAGACTATTGCTTGTATGCATTGAATACATCTCTACTGTTTTGTCTGGTGTAGATTACCGTGCACGGGTCTGCAGACGCAAGTATTTGGCTCTGATAGTGGAGTTACGGCGACAGCGGCAGGCTCAGCAAGAGAGAGAGGAAGAGGAGAGGAGACAACAGCTTGAGGAGGAGATGAAGAGACGACTGGAGGTTGAGCAGGAGAATCTGCGTAAGAAATAATACTGCGTTCACTTCTCTTTGTATTCGTCCTTGGAATCAAACATAAGTTGTTTCTATGACAACACTCATAATGCCACTTTGTTGTTGATGACAGCAAAATATTTAGTCGCTACATTAATTCCCCTCTATATTCTCTTGCAAAATATTAAAGAAATAAAGTGCACCAGGTTACACTGGCTATAATAAATTGACAGAAAATGCAACGTAAAGACGTAAATATTTGAGGAGGTGTCTTAGTACTAACTTTTTATTTATTTATTTATTTTGTATCCCCATTTCTCCCAATTTGGAATGCCCAATTCCCACTATTTAGTAGGTCCTCGTGGTGGCGCGGTTACTCGCCTCAATCCGGGTGGCAGAGGACAAGTCTCAGTTGCCTCCACTTCTGAGACTGTCAATCCGCGCATCTTATCACGTGACTCGTTATGCGTGACACCGCGGAGACTCACAGCATGTGGAGGCTCATGCTACTGCCGCGATCCACGCACAACTTACCACACACCCCATTGAGAGCGAGAACCACTAATCGCGACCACGAGGAGGTTACCCCATGTGACTCTACCCTCCCTAGCAACCGGGCCAATTTGGTTGCTTAGGAGACCTGGCTGGAGTCACTCAGCACACCCTGGATTCGAACTCGCGACTCCAGGGGCGGTAGTCAGCGTCAATACTCGCTGAGCCACCCAGGCCCCTTAGTACTAACTTTTAAAGCCGCTTCCATTTTGTTTATTTTTTTGCATGAAACCAGACTGCAAAAAGTAATTTTCATACTTGGTCATTTTGTCTTGTTTTCCAGTAAAAATATCCAAACATCTTTTTAACAGATACAGTTACTTGAGAAGCAAAATTACCTTTTTGAATTCTTCATTTTTCTTACCCCATTGGCAAGTGTTTTTTTTTTTTCTTCTTGTTTTAAGCATAAAAAAATCAGTACATTTTGTTCGATTTCTTTGAAAACAAGATTTAATGGGCTCTATTTTCGTAATGACCATGTGCAACTTGGAATGCACGCTATATCGGCGGCCAGTATATTATTGGCAGAAAATCAAAACATTATTATTACACCGATATTTTCGCCGATCATTTGTTACGGTTTATTTGCTTGCGGGCTGAGAATCTCTGTCTGCCTACAGCGTCTTTCCTTCAGGCAGAGACTTGGGCAGCCGCAAGCGACACGTGTCTTTGTGAGTGAAACCCAAGCTCATGTTGCTCTGTGTGGATTATTTTAACATCTCTGCATATTCCCAAATTGCCATATCATTTTCGCTTATTACTTCATGAAACGTAAACAGAATGCGGGAAATTGCACATCATTACTTGCAGCACAGCACTGCGATTAAAACAAACCCCAAAACAACCTAACACAGTTCATAGATCTTGAAAAAAGTTTCACAGAGTGACTTGAGATGGCTAAAAACACTAGTTTGTGAGTGAAACGAATTTCCTTACAAGTTGGGACTTTTCTAACGTTGTGACTCATGGCTATTCGATCTGTATGATGTTACCTATTCCCATTATGATTGTTGTGTTCATACTTCATAAGTTAAACAGTGGAACTGTCACAGATGAGCGCTGTAAACGTCAGTGAATGTGCATCCATTACACACACAAAACAGCTGCGCACACAGTCTGGCTGCTATCAATAATACTACACCATGTATAAAGTGTTTAGGGTTTGTATTGTGTGTTGTGTTGTTTAATTTTCATTACATGCTGTTTATCGCCTCATTTTGGTTTAATGTATTATTAAAGCTGTTTGAAGTTCATTATAGAGCTGTTCAGCTTGTAGTCCAAAAACCTAGAAGAGAATTTGCCCTTGGGATTTTCCTATGGGTTTTTAAAATGTTTTTTTTTTGACTTTATGAGAAAAATAAGGTCTGTGGTAAACATTACTTGACGATACGTGGATGTTTTGTCCTACAACATAAATTACACACATTCATACCTCAAATGTGAATTTTGAAGTCGCATTCAATTACACACTTTTCTTTTAAAATGCACGGCGGCTTCAAAATTCACATTTGAGGTATGACAGGGAATGGACTATATAATAGGACGCATACATTGCAATAACTGGAAAGGAACCTCAGAATTAAATTGCACTTGACCCAGCCCATTAGCGCTTTGCACTTGCAATTTCGCAAAACCCACTTGCGCCTAGACTTAGCGCATGCACGCACGAAATTACCAAAACCTCATGTCCATTGACTTGCCAATTATGACTTATGGCATAGCGCTTTACTTTGTGCTAGCACTCTTAAAATAGGGCCCAATATCTTTTGTCATTATGCTTCTCAATAAATGTCTTGTTTTTAAGGATGTCCAAATGTTTTTACTGGAAAAAGACAAAAATACAGAAAAAAATTAGGCTATATTTTTGCAGTCTGAGCAAGTTTTTAACTTGCAATCACGAGTTTGATAAAGACATTTTAACTTGGAAGCTCATAATTATGGTAACTCCGAACATGACTTCAGTGCTGCTGTCTTCACGTTTGTTTTACTCAACAGTGACCCTGTAGTACTGAAGAGCCGTATGGGGGAACGATTGTGTTAAAGTCTGTTTTGTGTGCATTTTCAGGACCTGAATCTCCACCAGTGCCCTTGCCAAGGAAGAAAAAGCCGCTGCCCAAACCTCGTTCTGTACCGAGTAGTACCACCAAAGTGCCACACCTGGCACCTGTGCCACGCCCACGCAGCAAGCTTTTTGAGGTGTAAAATCAATTTTGCATTTGCAACTTATTCTACGAAGCATTTCATGAAGTACTACACCAGAACATGTGCTGGATATATATGATTATGTCCTCAGCCCACAAATGTTCAATTCGTTTACATGACACTGTCACGTTCCTTTTATTAGAATTCGATCATGTTTCCAGCTTCAACTTTCATGTTGACTTTAAGTGTCGTACTCAAGTAAATATAATTTTCTTCTTGTTTTCTTGACAGTCGTCTCCGTTTGATAATGAACTGAATGAGAACATTCATCTGGACATTTCTCAGGTGCTTCAGCCAATAGATGAGGAGCCTATTAAAGAGAAACACCTGAAAAAGACCAACACCATCCGCTGGTTTAAAGAGACGCAGGCCCGGAAACTGACCCGAGATGGGAGCTTCCCCAGCTGGTTTCATGGCATGATCACACGAAGGTTAGACTGAGTGAAATTTCACATTGTAGGTGTAAATCCAATGTATATATGACTATTTATCATATCATGATTGTAACTTTGGTTTCTTAGAAAAGCAGAAGATCTCTTGATTGACAAACCTCTTGGCTGCTTCCTGGTACGTGTTGGTCAGAGTCGGGAAGGCTACACCCTTACCTACAGGTACGTGCCACCAAATGTAATGCCAAAACAAAGAGCTATAACTCAAAATCAACAAACGCGTGTTTGCATCCATTTGTGCCGTTTTTCTATTTAAACATATCTCGCACAACCAAGTTTTTTTCTCTCTTTAAAAAAAAAAGATTTTTTAATGTACAATGCAAAAAGAGAAAATATATCTTCAAACTACTGTCATGTTCACATTTTATTCCAATTAATATAGTATAAAATGTTAGAAAAGAAAAGGAAAAAAAAGCGGAGGGAAAAAGCACGCAATAATATATTAATAATAATACACATGACATAAAAAGATTAATTAATAATTGCACAGTCTTTTTTTGGAGCGCCGCATTTTCAAGACGGCGTATCAAGTTAAAAGAACGTGAACTTTTAAAAACGTGTCTTGAGACACCTGAATTCTGTTCCATTTCTTGCACTGTGTCTAGCTTTTTTAGCGCAAGAACACATTCAGTCTGAACGGCCCCTTACGCATCCATTAACCCTTTAAACATGGGGCCCGCCGAGACGAATAATTATCAAAATATAAATTTTAATAACTACAGTCTTGACCACCACAAAAAATAGGTATTGTTTTAAAGCTTAGAAGCTGTACATTACAATGCATGTAGACATTACGATTTGCAGACAAATCATAAGTGTTCCGTTTTGATAAATTATCCCACGAAAAATCACTGTACATATTATTTGATAAAAACATCAAACTGATCAAATAGTCATGTGTCATATGTCGTTGGAAAGCTCTCAAAGAGTAGAATACAACCAGTCTATTTGTTTTACTCACAGACAAAAATATAGCGAGTAATAGCCAAGTACATTTCTTTGACATGCATGTTACATGTAAAGAGGTGTTGCTTAAAAGCCGCATTTTTGCTTATAACTTCATGTAAAATAAACAGAACATAAAATATCACCTATCATACTTAAAGGAAGCGATTATGTTTCAAACGAGCCCTCACACAATGTAATCGGATGCATAGATCATTAAATAACCCACACAAAGCATAATGTGCACACAGAAAAATTATGTGCTATCTGGCTAAAAACACATTAGCTTTCCTGGATCAGAGATGACTTCATTGTAAATGATGTAGCACATTGTCCAGCATCATGAAATGCTAAACCTATCGTATTAGGATTCAGATCACTGCAACCAGAGTTGGAAGTCATCCAAATATGGGCAGAGAGGATCGTTCACACTAATTACATATGGCCACCAGGAGATGGCGCCAAGTACATAACACAGACTCAATGATGACTCAAATGACACAGAATGGAACTGAATGAGATCTTTACTCATGCCTGCATGCTTTGGAGAGAGAGCATACCTTTAGTTATTGTTGTGTAATTAGATCTTATGTACAATTATTATGTTTTATTTGTTTGGAGACATTTTTGGATACTAGGATAAATTATTTTTGTAATGCTATAACTTTTGATTGCTTTGTCGTATAAACACAAAATTTTGCTCAGTTACAGTTGACATGATCGGGAACAAAAAAAGTTTTTGGAGCTACCTTATTTACACCCAGAGATATATAATGTCATATCATTAAAATAAGAAAAAAGTACATTTTTGGCTCAAGTTGTTTTGTGATTTTTCAATAGTTTCTTAGGCTGAGTCTCAGAATTCAAGTCGAGTTAAAAGCCTTTAATTTTGGCATGCCACTAAAACAGGAAATCTTTAAAAACACCCTCAAAGCTTAAAGGGTTAGCTAAAAAATTTGACCCAGAAATTATAATTCTGTTATTATTTATTTGCCCACATGTCATTCCAAAGTATTTGGTACTTGTTCATTACCATGTCTGTAAACTTGTCTGATTGGCGGTGTTGATTCATCGTAACAGGTGTGCTAATCGCTGTCGTCACTACATGATTGAGATGCAGACTAATGGGAAGTATGTAATTCTCGGGGAGGATCGGGCCCATTCGTCTCTGGTAGACCTGGTCCATTACCATGCTCAGGTGGGCATCAAGCCCTTTATGGAGCTGCTCACGGTACCCTGCGGTCAGGTGAGTCACAGTTTACACTTTTACCAAGGTATTTTGATTGCTTGGTTTTATATTATTTTGTCAATGCCAAATTTTGCAACTTCAACATTTCATGTCTGTTTATTTGTTTGTCTACCAAACAGACATGTGAACAGGAGCCAGACTATGAGGAGCTCAGTGCTTTCACATCATTTGCATCAGTGGAAAACAGTACTGTAAATCCTGCTGAAGGGGCAGATCAGGAAATGGACACTGGATCAAACAAAGTGCACCAGCAGATGCAGAGACTGTTCCTGCCCCCGGGGCAAAACTCAAGCCCAGAACACCACAAACCTCCCGTGCTGAAGCGCATATCTGACAGACGCCGACGGGTCGAGGCCACAGACACAGAACGTAAGGACAATGATGATCCAATCCATATGAGCAGACCGTTCCCCCGGCTGTACCCGTCCATACGGTTGGCCATGAGGGAAATCCAGCAGATTCAACAGGTATGAGTCATGCTAAACACACACCGACACATAAACATCAAATGTATCAGAGGTGTTTGCCAAGTCAAGCACCATTATTATTATTATTATTATTATTATTATAATTATTATTGCTCAGAGTTGGGTTTAGTGATACGAACAAGCCCCTAAATCGACAGCCCTACTATAAGATAAATAATGGTGCTGCTATGTAATTAAAAAAACGATAATAATTCGATTTTGAATTATTTTCAAAAGGACCACTCTTCTGGAAATCGAGGGGAAAACAGAATATAAAAAAGTGTTTTTATTCATCGGCAGGCAGGTTGTACCTTGCCTGAGGCTCTTCCATCATTTCTTGTTAGGAAAAGTGAAGTTGTCCAAACACCACTATACAATATTTCAACCCGCTGTGGTTGCGTAATAAAACCTTTTTCTGTCAGAAAACGATGCCAGAAACGCCTCCCTTTTGCAGTTAATTAGCTTCTGAAGACATTGACACAATTTGATGTATCCTGTTTGTTCTTGTTCAGACAAAAGTGTATTCATTTTCAATGATAAAATGGAATTTCATGGCCTGTTTTTTCATGTTGCCTCAAATGATTGTTTTTCACAGCACTTCCAGCAGAGCCAAGAACAAATCGAAGTCTCCTCCAACAAACCCTTGACTTCTTGGAAGAGGACAGGTGAATATTATGAGCGTTAGATTGAATGAATCTTTGTTTTTGTTTTTTTTATCCCTTAAAATTCACCTAAATATCACGTACTGATCCTTATGTTTCTCTTTGACACGTCACACAGTACTTGAGTTAATCGAGAGTGCAAATGAGATTTAGTAACAATAGATTTAATAATAATTTAATAACTTTGCATGATGACCGAATTCTTTGAATATCCTCTGTTCTTTTGTAATCAAATGTATTTTTATGTTTCAGATGCATAACACATTGAAGAATGAAACTACAGATGTTCCTGACACTGCTATTCATTCATTTATTTTATTCTTAACTTATGCAAATTGAAATGTGAATGATATGAAGGAAATACATTTTTAACTTAATTTCTTTTTCATAGGTTGTAATTTTATTTAACTTGTAAATTATTTTCTTGATATTTTTAGGTAATTGAATAAATGGTATTACTTCATACACTACACCTCTCTATGCTTTTAAAATGCCTGAATAAAAACAATAAACTAGGTCATCTCTGCTCGTTATCGAAAGATGTATTCTTAAAAGGTTCTGTTTTTTTAAATAATCCTATTCTCTGAAGAGGCTGGCACACAAACTAATGAATGTGCCAAACATGATCTCCCATAAGGAGTGGCTCTTTAACACGGCACATATAAAACACCGACAGATCACAACCTGTCAGAATACTCACAGGATTTGGAGGGAATCTCAGATAAAGTTTGATACAAGCTCGGATCTTCCGATGGATCTGATAGTGCTCGGAATTGTCCTCTCCATCACCTTCAGCGCTGTTCAAGGTAATGATTCCAAACGCAAAGACGTTATTCTTAAAATTATTGACGGATTGTTTTGCATTAAACTGATTTAAAAAAAAGTTATATAAAAAAATACTTCAAGAAAGATTATTTGTGCGTTCCAAACAAAAACTGACACGGGAAGTTCGATAACTAATAGACAGAACACCAGAATGAAAGTACAACTATTATTTGTCGTAATGCATTGAAAATGATGAATTAATTTTATTTTGATTTCATTTTCAGGTGCCACACCCAAATGTTGCATTTCAACAGCGAAAAGGTTTCCGCTTGAACTTCTACAGTCTGTGAATAAGTATGATATTCAGACCAGTCGAGGAGCCTGTGACATTAATGCCCTCGTGTGAGTTATTTACATTTCAAGCTTTCATGTGGGAATAATCATTAGCACAGTCATGTGTCAATCATACAATCTCTCATTTCAGATTGCACGTAGAAAACAGGAGACTTTGTGCAGATCGCAAGATGGAGAGAATTCTGCAAAGAATTCAGAAATCAAAAATGCAAAACAGACATAAGAAGAGACATAACATCTAAATGTAATGACCTGATGTCACCGCACCACAACATGCAATGTTTTGTAATGTTGATAATCTTCATCCACAGTTTTATTAAGTCATATGTACTCTTAAACACTTGTTTACCTTGTCTGATTTAAGTTTGGTTATAACTGTGCTGTGTTGTAACAAAACAATAAACATTAAATACATTGGAAAAATATTTGTTTATGGCGTATCATGGTGTACAGTCTTGCAAAATATAATGCATTTTTCTAGATGTAAGACCAGCATTTGTTTCTGCAATGGACACTAAAGCAGCTGAAAGAGTGAGCAGTTTTTCAGGAAAATAAAAAAAACATAATTTATTACCTACTGTCAAGGATCTTGGTGTAATAATTGTATAGTAATTTATAGTTTATAATGAAACACTTATAGGAAACAGTCATTTTTCATTTGACTGTAACTGCAGTAGGAGTCCAGGTTTTGTAAAAACTAACTTTGTGCAAAATGGAATATAAAAGACTTATTTACAGACAATTATTATATTAGTATGCTGTTTAAAGCTGCATTGACTAGGAAAATAAAATAGAGATAATTTACTGTGAAGTAGTCATTTGTGACATGATCCCTATGGACCCTTTTCACACGTCCGCGTGCACGAAGCAGAAGTCGTCATAGTTGTGGTAACTGATTTTGTAAAAACGAATTCCAGGGTGGGGGCCTGGGTAGCTCAGCAGGTATTGACACTGACTACCACCCCTGGAGTCACGAGTTCAAATCCAGGGCATGCTGAGTGACTCCAGCCAGGTCTCCTAAACAACCAAATTTGCTTTGATAACTGGAGGCCAATTAGCTTATTGAATATAGATTACAAAATCTTCTCGTTAGTTTATGCAAAAAGGTAAAAACCAGGTTTAGCTGAGATAATCAATGAAACTCAAACCGGTTTTATGTCTAAAAGGTGTATAAGTTGTAATATCAGACTGATATTAAATCTTATAGATTTAGCACACTACATTAACTTGATGCCAAGATTCATCGGGCTTAAATTGTGAAAGAGTGGTTCAGGGAGCATGAGGAATCATTTTCACACATGAATTGGCCACCACAGAGTCCTGACCTTAACACCACTGAAAGTCTTTGGGATGTGCTGGAGAAGACTTTACGGAGTGGTTCAACTCTCCCGTCATCAATGCAAGATCTCGGCCAAAAATTAATGCAACTCTGGATGGAAATATATGTTGTGACTTTGCACAAGGTTGTCGAAACAATGCCACGATGAATGCGCACCGTAATCAAAGCTAAAGGCGGTATTGACAACGGGAGAATCGAACACTGTACCACTCTTTCACAATTTGAGCCCGATGAATCTTGGCATTGTCATCCTGGAAAATGCCCATGCCATCAGGGAAGAAAAAATCCACTGATGGGATATCCTGGTCATTCAGTACATTCAGGTAGTCATCTGATTTCATTGTATTGCTGCATAACGTTGCTGAGCCAAGACCTGACCAGTTGAAGCAATCTCAGATCATAACCATTATTTAAATCCAAATGTTGATTTTTTTTTTTTTTACTTTGTTTTGTTCACAATTTCCCCTCACAAAGCTAAGATATGGAACAACGAAATGATTATAACAGATACTGACCTTAAAAATTGGCATGATAAAGGAATAGATTATATATATCATATTTTGGATCCGGAAGGTAACTTAGTAATGTTCATTTGAATTGCAACTTTTGTAAAGTGAATCTGGAGTCAGCTGATCCTCTTTTTTTTTTGAGTGTCCCCTTCATGTATCATGGTGTACCATCTTGCACAATATAATGCGTTTTTCTAGATGTAAGACCAGCTTTTGTTTTTGCAATGGACACTAAAGCAGCTGAAAGAGTGAGCAGTTTTTCAGGAAAATTAAATTTTTTTAAATTTAATTATTACCTACTGTCAAGGATCTTGGTGTGATAATTGTATAGTAATTTATAGTTTATAATGAAACACTTATAGGAAACAGTCATTTTTCATTTGACTGTAACTGCAGTAGGAGTCTTTGTTTTGTTCACAATTTCTCCCCTCACAAAGCTAAGATATGGAACGATATTTCCCCTTCAGAATTATGGGTTGAATTTTCTTCCTCAAAAAACAAAAAAAAAAAAAACAAAAAAAAGTAAAGAATCTGAGTTACAGTGAGGCACTTACAATGGAAGTCAATGGGGCCAATCCGTAAACATCAAAATATTCACTGTTTCAAAAGTATAGTCTCAAGACGTAAAATATGTATGTTAACATGATTTTAGTGCGATACAATCACTTACTAACCGCATCTGTGTAAAGTTTTAGCCAATTTTACAGCTTGCCATGATGGCATAATGCCATAAACCCTTAAAAGATGGTAAAAATGCTAATTTAAACAACTTCTTCTGTTAAAACTTGTGTATTATTTGAGCTGTAATATTAGTGCTTTTATAAAATTAAAACCTGCATTTAACCCTTCACGAGAAAAAAATAATAATTGTCAAAATATTAATAACTACAGTCTTGACCAACACAAAATAGGTATCGTTTGAAAGCTTAGAAATTTTCAGACAAATCAGAAGTGTTCTGTTTGGATCATTTATATATATAAATGATCCAAACAGAACACTTCTGATTTGTCTGAAAATTTCTAAGCTTTCAAACGATACCTATTTTAAACATTGCACTGTACATATTATTGCAATCAGTAAAAACATCAAACTCATCAAATAGCCATGTGTCATATGTTGCTGGAAAGCTCTCAAAGATTAGAATACAACCAGCCTATTTGTTGGCGAGTAATAGTTAAGTATATGTCTTTACTTAGAAGAGGTGATTATCTTTTAAACGAGCCCAAACACAAGGTAATCTGATGCATAGATCATTAGATAATCCACATGAAGCACAATGTTACATATGGCCACCAGGAGATGGCGCCAAATACATGAGACAGACTCAATGATGACTCAGATGACACAGAATGAAACTCATTCTGTGAAATCTCATTACTAAAATCATGTCTGTACGCTATGCAAACCTTTAGTCATTGTTGTGTTTGCATGTGTAATTAGTTCTTATGTACAATTATTATGTTTAATTTGTTTGGAGATGTTTTTGGACACTTTTGTAATGCTATAACTTTTGAATGTTTGTCGTATCAACACAAACCACCTTATTTACACCCAGAGATATATAATGTCAAATCAGAAAAAATAAGAATAAAAGTAATTTTTTTGGCTAAAAACATTTTTTCAGTAGTTTTTTAGGCTTAAGAGTCTCAGAATGTATAATAATCTATATCATTAAAAAAATGGACAATTTTTCTTTACAATGACACCAAACACCCTTCTCCCTTGTATTTGTATTTTTTTTTTCTTTTCGTTATAAGCCTTTAATTTTGGGTATGCCACTGAAACAGGAAATCTTTAAAAACATTTAAAGGGTTAAATCCTCCAAAAATTGGCCCTATTGACTTCCATTGTAAGTACCTCACTGTAACCTTGATTTTTGCATTATGTCACAAATGCTGTTGATTGAGCTGAATATGTACTGAACCCGGAATATTTATTTAAATAACGAACGTTTAACAGTTGTTAGCCACGGTTTACAAAAAAAAAAAAAAGTGTGTATTAACTTGGGATGAAACACTCAAGATATGAGGCATATTTTATTTTTCAAACATCGAGTGCCAGCTCCATATCAAACCATTTCACAGTATAAATTACATGCATTTACAGAAGTTTGGCCTCCTCTTAAATCAATATTAGCATCTTTCAGAATCGTAGATGTTTTCAGAGACAACACAATGTCTAAAGACAATGAACAAATGACTACAAATCACTCAGGATCCAAGTTAAAAACAAAAGTGGTCCACAATTGATCCAGTTTTTAACAAACTGCTGATTTGCACTAAAATCAATAAAAAGAGAAACAGGACTCTTAAACAAAGTTTACCATTTAGCTATCTTTCATGCAATATCACGTTCAGTGGTTGAATATTTTTGGCACATTAGTTTGTAGACTTTTGCAGATGTTCTTCATGTCACCCAGATGCTTTATTATGGTGACATATAAAGCAGAACCACTGAATTATGTGTTTGATTGCATTTAAAGTGCACAAATGACTGTCAAAATGAACAATCTCATGAAAAGTCGTACATACATTTACAAGTTGGCTATTTCGTATGGTCTTGCACATTGTTGTTCGCATAAACTCGTACGACTTCATCACGTGCAAATTCCCGGATGTCTAATGCAGAAGTAAGCACGAGTTCCGCGCACGAGGCGTTAAGGATATACTTATTAATATTATGCCCTTACTCAAACCCCTTATCTAAACTTAACCAATCAGTAGAGTGTGTAAACATGATAGGAAGCTGTTGTGTGTGACAGAAGCAAGTAACTGTCACGGATTAGATGGAAACGATGTCCAGCGACGTCATTGGCTGTAGTGAACTCTTAGGAATTCAAACTAGTGCGGTCGTACGATATCATACGAATTAGACAAATTTAGAAAAGTCGTACGAATCCAGACCTTTTTTCCATGAGAGTGTGTTGGTCAAAATCATTAACTGAACTGAAATAATAAAAATAGCTCAAATACATTAACTACGTTGGTGAAAAAGGTCACTTTTGTTAATAAAGGCAGTTGAAAACCCAATCAGCAAACAAGTGAATGCATGTTTCATAAAAGATATGAATGCCGTATCTTAGTCAAGCACATTTAAATTAATACATACAATTTAAAATAAATACAAATTGGCACCAAAACCATACCATTCCAACAACTGAATTAGATGGTTATTGCAGTGGTTCACCTCTACTAAAAACACTGCTCTAATCTTTCCCATTACCAAGTACAAATTTAGATTGGCACGCTGCATTATAACTGGACACAGCTAATATCAGTATTATTCGTTAAACCAGCGGCAGATATTTAGTGTAAATTACTGTTAACATGTTACCACCAAGAAAATATACTTGATTGTCTTCTCACCGACTGTGTTGGTTAAGAATGAACCGACTTTAAATAATTAATATGAAAATAAATATGTCCAAATAGTAAAAGATTAGTGAGCTGCTTCTTAAAATATCTTTTAGTTTTGTTTAGCATATTCTCTACTATTTCAACAGTATTAATGGGGCTTTAAAGGAAAATGTCTCTCCACATACTAGTGAGAATTGTTCTGATAACTCTGTTAGTGTTACAAAACACTTCTTGCCAAAATAAAATACAAAAGGGGGAAATATGTTATCGTTTCAGTATTCCAATGTTCAAGTATCTGTCATACTTTCATATTATTGATAAATCCATGTTATTTGAAGGACTGTGAACTCATATTAGCTAAACTCTATATAATTCGTCTGACAAAAGTAAACAAGAACTTTCCCAGAACATTTAAGGTGAGTATCCAGTGTTTGACTAGGCATCTCAAACACAACATACATCCATGTCATTTGACTCTTGACAAACATGTGAGAATTCATGGGGTTACATTAACCAAGTCATGGTGACGCTAAAATTCACAGGACCTGGAACTAAATTTTGAAGGAAAAATGAAAATTCTCAAGAGGGCCTGTTCCAAAACCTAGTGAGCTTCCTCCGGAGGCAGCATTTTAAGATATCATATGCACGATCCCAACGCGAAGGCTTTTACAAAACGTAGGTATCTTAATTATGCTGCCTCATAAGATACCTAATTTTGGACACATTTTAAGGTAGCATCCTATTTATCCTTCCCCGGGTAGGTGATCCCAGAATGCACCGCGATGAGCTCAGTGGAAAAATAAATCCAAGATGGCGGACGAAGAGAGGGAAATTGTGATTATAAATATACTTCTTATACATTCATTACTGAAAAGTATCAATAAAAAAAAACTGTTTAATATCATAGAAAACTGACATGCGGTTTTGCCCAAATGGTTTGTGTATTATGCGTATTTATGCTCATTACAGTATTGCGTTGTTCCTCTCGCGTTCGCCACACGTGAAAATCGCTATTTGAATGACACATGAAGCTACCGCATATGAAGAGTGTTCAAAATCACTCTCTTATGAGGCATCAGTTCAGTAAGGATGCTGCCATAGAAGAGAGCAAGGCAGCTCACCAAGTTTTGGAACAGACCCTCTGTCATCATTACTCACCCTTATGTTGTTCAAAACCTGTATGACTTTCTTGCATGGAACACAAAAGCTGAATTTCTGTTCCAAATTTGCCACTCGTTATTTTCACATGCAAACGAGCTTTTGATTCGCTGCAAATGTTTGCCAGAAGTTTGCAGAAGTCTTCGCCGGTAGAGGTGAACCTCCGGCAAACCTTTGGCAACAATGGACAATTGCCACAAGTTTGCCGCAAAGCTCATTTGCATGTAAAAATGATCAGTGGCGAATTTGCGGCACAAGATACCACAAGGTAATCGGAAGCACAGATCATTAGATAATCCACACGAAGCACAATGTTACATATGGCCACCAGGAGATGGTGCCAAATACATGACTCAGACTCAATGATGACTCAAATGGCACAGTATGAAACTCATTCTGTGAAATCTTATTTCTTAAATCATGTTTCCATGCTATGCAAACCATTAGTCATTGTTGTGTTTGTAAGTGTAATTAGTTCTTATGTACAATTCTTATGTTTTATTGGTTTGGAGAGGCTTTTGGACACTTGGAGACGTTTTTGGACACTATGATAACTTATTTTTGTAATGCCATAACTTTTGACTGCTTTGTTGTATCAACACAACAATTTTCTCAAATGCAGTTGACATGATCGGGAACAAAACACAATCTGTTTTTCTGAGCCACCTTATATACACCCAGAGATATATAATGTCAAATCAGAAAAATAAGCAAAAAAGTACATTTTTGGCTCAATTGTTTATTACTTTTCAGCAGTTTCTTAGGCTGAGAGTCTTAGAATGTATCATAATGTATATTATATTTTTTTTTTAAGTTTTCTTTACAGTGATACCAAACACTTTTTTTTGTAGTTATAAGCCTTTAATTTTGGATATGCCACTGAAACAGGAAATCTTTAGAAACACCTTCAGAGCTTAAAGGGTTAAATCTTCCAAATATTGGCCCCATTGACTTCCACTGTAACCTTGATTTTTGCTTTTTTATTTAAAGAAAAGAACGGAAGAGTCACAAGCAATTTTAGTGGTAAACAACATTATGCCATAAATGCTGTTGATTGAGCTGAATTTGTACTGAACCCGGAATATTTATTTAAATAACTAAAGTTTCACAGTTGTTAGCCATGGTTAACAATTCCCTATCTTTTTTTTTTTTTTTCATGAACGCTCGATTTTCATAAGGGATTTCAAGTCTTGGAATGTTTGAGCAGTCTGGTATGATTTTTCACCACACTCCAACCAACTCTGACGTAATCTGACTTTAGCGCCAACCGTTGCTATGACAATGTGGTAAGTGTCCTGTCAACTCACAGAAAATGAATGCGTGCGGCAGCACCTGCATTGATGGAGCAGGAGAAACACGGTCAATCATGATTAATCTTTAATCAAACTTATTAAAGCATTCTGTTCCTTTCTAAAGAAAACAAAAGCTTATGTTAGTGTTGGGTTGACAGTTTGCGTGGATGACACGCGTGATGAAATATGTACAAATAGGCAAGAGGTTAATTTGTGCTGAAGCGCTCTTAACTTGCATGAAAAACAAAGATGGGCTGGTTTGAGTATTTCTGGGATTTTCACACACAATACTCTCTAGAATTTACTCAGAATGGTGCCAAAAACAAAAAACATCCAGTGAGCGGCAGTTCTGTGGACGAAAACGCCTAGTTGATGAGAGAGGTCAACAGAGAATGGCCAGACTGGTTCGAACGGACAAAGTCTACAGTAACTCAGATAACCGCTCTGTACAATTGTGGTGAGAAGAATAGCATGTCTGAATGCTATTATGAGATGTGAGTTGGTGCTGTTTTGGCGGCACGAGGGGGACCTACACAATATTAGGCAGCTGGTTTTAATGTTGTGGCTGATTGGTGTATATTTCCAATAATATAAAATATTAGCTTACCCCACATTTTGTGGGCTCTGTTTTGCTGTCCTCCAACGGAACTCTCGGAATGAAGAACCCAGAAAACACCAAAAGTTTTTAAAACGTAGTTGTGCTTAATAGGTTATAGCCTTATGTCTCTACATACTAAACATGTTTATTTAATTGCACCTAATATTTATATATTAAATTGCGCATGTTCCTTGTCAGTCGTCTTCAAAGGCGAACAATGACACGCAAAGAAGCGTGTTTGTTGGATCAGTGTGAGCACGACAGTTTTGTTTCTCAACATTCTAAATACAACAGCCAACTTTAGAATGTTGGAAGTGCTGGTGTCTGTTGACGTTTGTTGGGGCAGTGTGAACTGGCCTTTAAAGTATACTCCAAGAGATCTTAAGCCACAAAAAAGCTCTGGGTGACTTGGAATATAGCGAAATACTACTTTTATATGACTTATCTGGTGCGTTTTAGTCTTTTTGGAGTTCGACAGCTCGAGTCCCTATTTGCTTTCATTTTATGGAAAAGAGCAGCTAGTACATTCTTCAAAATGTATCTTTGTGCTCCAGTAAGTAAGTCATACAGGTTTGGAACAACATGATGGTAAATGATGACAGAATTTTCATTTTTGGTTGAATCACTCCTTTAAAACACAGCATTGGGATTGGAACTGGAAATACATCAATGAAGGTCTGTTTGTGTTCCAGGTTGAACTCTAAACAGAGAACCGAAGACTACTCCTCCAAAGCCTGCAGGAAATCTGCGATGGATTCCACCACATAATCGGGTACACAGTCTTTCTGCTCCAGCGACTCGCTGTCTTTATATTTCTGTGCCTCCTCCAGGGTTGAGACACCCGTGAGGGTGAGCATGGTGGAAAGACCACAGTTGCTGCCGAAGAGAATGTCCGTCTCTAAACGGTCACCGACCATCAATGAGCGATCCGGGTCAAGGTCGAACTGACTCGCTATGCACTCAAACATGAAACGGCTGGGTTTCCCAATCACCGTCGCCTTCCTGGTGCTGGCGGTTTCCAAAGCTGCCGTGAGACTCCCAGAACCTGTGTATATGTTTACAAACAGTAAATTCAGACCGTATATTCCTGAAACACACACTGCCATTAATAGAACAACTGCTTTGTTGTAATGTTTATTGTAAATCACTGAATAGCTGCTACAATGCATTTCTAGAAACAGACCATGAAACAATGACAAAACCTGTCAATGATGGGCATTCTAGTGTCCATTTACCAAAAATAATGGTTGTTTATTCACAATTATAACAAGATATTTTTATGTCTTCATATTCTCTATATTCTCTACTTCTGATTTGACATACAGGCCAAAAGGTTTCTTCCAGATTTGAGGTGAGTTAAAAATGTTTTAGCTGCAATAATCTATTGATTATCCAATTGGTAATGCAAATAACACTGGTTTATCAATTGTAGTGCAATCATCAAAAACCACTGCATTATCAATTGGATTATCAAAATACATAGTCAGTGAACAATGCTTTATCAATACATGAACAAAGCATTACAATTCTAGCATTGATAAACATTGATAATGCCAACTATGGTCAACAGACATTGCATTTCCGATATATATATTTTCACACAAAAAAAGCTGCATTTTCAATTGCATTATTAAAGAACACTGCCTTATGAATCTAACATCAATAATCCAGTTGCTAATGCCATCTATGGTCAATGCACATTGCATTATCATTTGCATAGCCAATTTATTTTCAATGATTATTGCATAAATCTATTGCATTATCAATCTACCATCAGAAACCACTGCATTATCGGTCTATCATCAGTGAACATGGTTTGATCAATAAATGAACATTGCATGATAAATCTAGCATCAATAAACATTGATAATGCTGTTAATAATGCAGTGTGTATTGACAAGTTGTTTTAAGGGGTTGGAAGTCGGCTGGAGCGCCCCCATTTCAGGAGTGGTGCTCGGAGATGGGGAGGGTGGCGGCTTTCGTCTAGAAGAAGGTTCATCTAGAAGACTGGGGAATTTGGATTTGTTTGTTGGGAAATGGGGCAAATATTTGGCGTTCTTGCAGTGCTCTCGGGGTGGGGCAGTGGAGAGAGAGGTGGTTATTAATGTGTTTGATTATTATGTTGATTGTTTTTGGGGCGGGGGGGGGGGGGGGTTGTGTGTATGTGCTCATGTGTGTCCACAGGGGTGTTTGTTGAGGGTCAGGTTGGGGATTGGGAGGGGTGTAAGTGGGGGTAGTATGTTTTGCTTTTCTTTGTTTGATGTGTGAATCAATAAAAAAGATGTTAATCATAAAAAAACTAAACAACAAAAAAAACTTTGCATTGTCAATTTTAAGATCTGTGAATCAGGGACTAAAAACGGTTCAAGGAGCGAAAAAACGAAAAGGAACAAAAAAATGTGCAGAATGTAACAAAATGGAACAAAGTGATTTTCAATTATTCCGGAATGAAAACTCTGGAACAATCCTGGTAACCGGTTAATTTTGTTCCACTTCATGTTGACCAAAAACATGAAAAATGGAACATGCGGAACTTTTGAACCGGAACGAACAAATTTCATTTTTAGTCCCTGCTTTGAACATTACTTTATCAATCAATGAACATTGCATTATGAATCTAGCATCGATCATCATTGATAAAGCAAACTGTGGTCAATTGAAATTGCTTTACCAATGATTAGTGTACACTGTATTTCAGTAAAGCACCTTCAAGCCTACCTGGAGTGAACCTGCCTCCTCTCAACGGGTGCCAGGGGTCAGGGTCAGTGGCCAGAAACAGGCACTCAGAGTTCCTCAGATAGCAGCAGGCTTTGGCCAGTTTCATGAAGGTAAAATTCTCATCATAACCCACCAGCACAGCTTTCACATCCGGATCCAGGGGGCAGTTATAGATGCTGGTACCCGGCTCCTCCTCTCCATTCTCCTCCACGACGGGCACCGCAGCATCCTGGAGCTCCTTCATCACCCCGCTGCACCCGATCACATACACCTTCCCCTGCAGCCGGGCAACATCCCGCAGGTACGCGGCGGAGCAGTACGCCGAGCTGAAGATCTCCTCCTCGGCCACATCCGTGAAGCCCAGTCGGCTGAACTTCTGCACGTAGTTCTCCCGCGGCCTGGTGCAGTTATTAGTGATGAAGAACACCCGTTTGCCTCGCTGCTTGAGCAGACTCACCACCTCCGGAGCTCCGGTCACGGCCGTCTCGCCGTTCCAGATGACGCCGTCGCAGTCGAACAGCACGTTGTGCTTCGCGTCCAGCAGGTCCCGGATCTGGGCGCCGTGGAGCATCACGCAGCCCCTACCGCCACCCACCGCGCCTGCCATTCTGCTGGCTCGAGATCCTACGATTATAAGCGACAAATTACGTGCGTTTTTATTAAAAGCACGAATACTCCTGTCCGCGTCACCTGCGATGTGTGCAGCTGGTTAAAGTTTAGTGGAATAAACGCAACGCAGTACAGCGTTTCACCAGCCCATCCATCTCTGCTGCTGCATTACACCGGGGCAGGAAGGACCAATCACATTCTAGTATTGCACAATTGACACGCCTCTTCCTTCGTTTCATCCAATCAGAAAACGATGCAACTGTTACTCACCATGATCGGTTTTTGTAGCAACATTCTGCTGTTTAATGAGGTAGTTAATTATTACCAGTGTTGGGTGTAATGCATTACTAAGTAATTACTGTAATTAAATTACTTTTTCACTGAAGAAAAAAAAAGGTAAAGTAAGGGATTACTCAGTAATTTAATTAGTTACTTCTGATGTACTTGCGTTAAATACTGTATAGACTATAGAACAATTCTGTATAAATCAAAAGTGAATTTAAAATCAAAATATAACATCTAATGTTAAAATGTACGTTTGCAAATTTAACGCTGCCCCTTTAAATTCTTTGGCCAGTTCATGAATAATTTATTTGTTTTTATATGATTTATTTGAATGAATTAAAAGAACAGTTTCATGTCTATCCTTGTATTTTTCATCTGGTCGAGGTTGATCAAGGTTTTAGAAAGTAATTAGTAATAAGTAATGCAATGAGTAATTAGTACAGTAATCTAATTACACTGTAGAAAATGTAATTAGTTTGTAATTAATTACTTTTTTAGAGTAATTTAGCCAACACTGATTATTATAAGTCAAGATTTTAGGTGAAATGAATATTCCGGCTTCAATACTTAACCTTAAGCTTTATCGTTTTGATAATCACAAAAATGTATTTCGACTCGTTCCGCCTTTTCTTTAAAACAAAATGCACAAATCTGGGTTACAGTGAGACACTGACAATGGAAGTCAATGGGGCCAATCCGTAAACGTTAAAATACTCACTTTTCAAAAGTATAGATACAAGACGGACGCAAACAACATGCATTTCGGTGTGATAAAATCACTTACTTTTTCTGTTTAAAGTTATATCCAATTTTACAACTTCGTTGCCATGATTACGTAACGCCGTGAACCCTAAAACTTTAAAACAGCTGTAAAAACGACAATCTAAACAACTTTACAGCTCAAGTAGTACACAAGTTTTAACAGAAGAATTAAATTTAAGTGCTTTTATAAAATGATAAGCTTCACATTTCTGCCTTTTAAAATTGGCCCCATTGACTTCCATTGTAAGTGTCTCACTGTAACACAGATTTAGCTTTTTTTTAAAGAAAAGGAGGGACGAGTGAAAATAATTTTTGTGGTAATCAACATTATGCCGTAAGTGCTGTCAATTGAGCTCAACTTGTACTGAACCTGGAATATTCCTTTAAAATTTACATAAAGTCTTATATTGGATTCTGTAACTGATCACTGTTTCTTTTTAATTTGCAAATTAATGTTATCCAATTTGTTCCCTGCACTTGATTATTTTAATTGTCCTGGAGTGTGACAAATTATTGCAATTATTCCATGTAGTCCCTCAATTAATTTGAATTAACGAAACCGCAAGTATATTAATTACAGAGGGATTTTGAGGGGGAAAAAATAGTTTTAGATTAATAAGCATGTCACAGCACCTCACACTGCTGAAACTGCTTGAAATTGAACATGTCTAATGCTAACTACCATAATGCATAGATTAATAAAACAGTTATAACAGTGTATATATATATATATATATATATATATATATATATATATATATATATATATATATATACATACACATATAACACACACACACACATAAATAAATTACATTTTCAATTTATACAAAAAAATCAAATGCTAAAAAAAAAAATATGACTTTACATGCCAGGGGAAAGAAAAGATACCTTTTAAATTTACACTTATGTATACACATTTTAGCCCAAATCAATATCTTAGTATACTTACAACAACAGAACGATCACCGTCCTTGAGTCACAATGAGTAGTTATTAGTATGAAACAGGCGGAGCTTAGTTGCCCGGAAGTTGCCTTCAACTGGTCAGGTACGATTATGTAAATAATTATTTTTCCTACTTTAACTCTCTATTGTGTACTTCTAATTTGAGGGCTATTTGAGTTTTTTAGTTTCATTATTAAGTGTAAATTATTGTCCAGACCGCTGCTGAAGCAGAACGTTGTGGGTTTTGTCACATGGAACCTGTTACTTTTCTCAGCGCTGTTGAGGATGAGCCAATCACAATTACTTGGTACTCGATAAAGATTTCGAATCAATTTTTAGAGATTGCTCTGGACATTGCCCTCTGTAAAACGTTATAGGATAAGATAAGATTTTTATAACAGAGTTTCTACAGAGAGCAGTGACTGACAAGAAAGAGGACAAAGTGATTAATTCGGGGGTCGAAATTCGAATAAAATAGGTGACAAATTGTATTCTACTAATACAAAAAGCAAATGACTCATAATAAGTACTACTAATAAAAACAAATATTTATTAAAACATAAGCTGTCTGGAGTGTGTGGAACAATATTTAACTAATTCTACTGTTGAATACGTCTGCCCAACCGCTAGATGGAGGTAGTGCGTAACTGCGTTGAGAAGTTCGATTCATTTGAGCGAATTGGTTCGTTCCGGTTCATTCGGACACCTTGTTTCTGAGTCATCACTCAAAAGTGTTCACAGAAGTCCTGGCGCGACATTTGCAAATTTTATGTAGTGAAATAAATATTTAGTTAATACCGCTGTTAATCGCGATGTTCTCCTTGACAGTCGATTCACTTAGAAAAACTATGCGAATCGGCTCAACCAAAGTCCCTTTTAAGGCAAGTCAGTCCACTCGGCGGCCCTCTTTGGGGCGCTCCCGGTGTTACGATTCAACTGGTTTTCATGTTAACATGAAAGCCAGCTGGCTAGCCTTTAATGTAAACAAGCGGCATAGAAGTACAGCTCCTATCTACTTGAATGGGGTAATCTGGTCAAGATTATGATTAAAGAACGTGTTTCAAATCCGACAACAATGGTACCATAAATTAATAAAAAACGCCATTTTTCAGGCTGGTATAGCTAATGCGCATGCGCGTTCTCGAGTTGATTGACAGGCGATGTCTGTATCTAAAAGGTGAATGGCTCTTTTTTACATGTAAGGCGGGACTTCCTTTTTTACATCATTTGGCTGAATCATTTAAAAGGATCGTTTTACAAATTGCTTATCAATGCAAGTAGGGAACTCAATCACTAGATGGTGTTTTGATAAGGCTCATTTGGAAAAATTAAAAAATATGTTGTAGGGAATCAGCACACATGGTTACATTAGAAGGTACCATAGAGGAATGCTCAAGGCAAGTCACAGAGTATATATTTAATGCTGCGACATTATGTATACCAAGGAAAGTAACAAAAGGGAGAAAGAAAGTTGTACCGTGGTGGAATGAGGAGTGCAGTAGAACCATTAAAGAACGAAATAAGGCATTTAGAGTATTAAAGAAAAACTTAACACATAATTGATTACCAAAGGAAAAGAGCTATTGCCCGAAGGACTATTAAAAATACCAAAAAGAGGACATGGAGGGAATTCTGTTCCACCACTGGTAGTGAAACCGAACTAAAAGATATCTGGAACATGTTTAAACAAATGAGTGGGAAAAGGAAGGTAACAAAAATCCCTGCATTGGCAGATGGAGAGAAGATGGCAGTAACAGACAAAGAGAAGGCGGATGTTCTGGGAATCTCATTTGCTGCAATACACAGTGGTGAACATCTAGATGACATACATAGACAAGAAGAAGAACGGGCAATCAGAGTAAATGAAAATGTGAGGGAAAAGAGAGAAGATGATATGTCAGCTCTTGATGTGGATATTTCAATGTCGGAACTTAAAAGTGACACCAGGTGTTCAGCCCCAGGACAGGATCTATTAAGTTATGCGATGTTTAGACAGATGCCTGTGGAATCTTTGAAGATTATACAGAGACTCTTGAATAAAATATGGAGGGAAGGAGTTATACCGAACGTGTGGAAAGAGGCGATAATATTTCCATTCAACAAACCAGGGAAAGATCCAGCTAATCCAGGAAATTACAGGCCCATAGCTTTGACCTCACACTTATGTAAATGGATGGAAAAAATAATAGTAAGTAGATTAACATATGTTCTGAAACAGAGAGGATTACGGTGTAAGTATCAGTTTGGATTTAGAAAAGGAAGATCCACAACTGACGCTCTTGTTCGAGTAAGTAATGAAGTGGAAAAGGCTATGAAAATGAAAGAGTTAATGGCAATAGTCTATTTTGACATTGAAAAGGCATACGATTCCATGTGGAGGGAAGGGCTGCTCATTAAATTAAGTAATATGGGTATGGGAGGGAGATTATATAATTGGATACAAGACTTTTTATCAGACAGGAAAATTAAAGTCAAGGTTGGGGAGGAAGTGTCTGAAGTGTCCATTGAAATTGATAATGGTATCCCACAGGGTAGTGTAATCAGTCCTACACTGTTTAATATCATGATAAATGACATTTCTCAGACCTTGAAGGATGTATCAAATCTGCATTATATGCAGATGATGGGGCTGTATGGATAAGGGGAAGAAATGTGAAATATGATGAATACACATGGAAAGTGCATATTAAACATATAGAATCAAAATGCAAGAAAGTAATACATTTATTAAGAGCAGTGGCTGGATATGATTGGGGGGCTGATAAGCAGTCACTAATTGAAATATACAGAGCTATTGTGAGATCAATAATTGTTTATGGATGTATAGTCTATGGAGCAGCAGCTAAGACAACACTACTATATATAGACAGATTACAGTATAGAGCTCTACGGCTCTGTATAGGAGCCATAAAGTCAACCCCCATTAATGCTGTCCTAATAGAAGCAAGTGAAATACCATTGGAGCTCAGAAGAGAAAAATTATAATTTACATACTGGATTAGGTTAAAAGGATCTGGAGAGGAAAACCCCACAAAAATAACAATTCAGAACTGCTGGGAATATGACAAATTTAAGAGAAGTGGATTTGGATTGACGTTGAAAGGAAGAGCTAGTGAATATGGCCTGGAGTCTATAGAGTTCACTAGGACTTCCCCAATTAGTAATATTCCACCATGGCTTTATCCAGCAACAGAAGTAGATATTAATATATTAGAGAAGAGAATGGCAAATGAATGAAGTGGGTAACAAAGCAAGTTTATATGTAAGAAATAAGTATTTCAACTACCTTAAAATTTACACAGATGGGTCAAAGAATAAGCAAGGGAGTGTGGGAATCGGTGTATACATTCCTGAGTTTAAAATATCCATAGCTAAAAGACTTTCTAATTATTTATCAGTGTACACAGCAGAATTAGTGGCAGTTATAATAGGGTTACAATGGGTTGAAGAGGTTAAACCGGACAGGATGGTAATATGCACTGATTCAGTCGCTGTTTTGGGAAGCATCCAATCGAAGAAAAGTGATAGAGAAGATCTTATCATAGAACTATTTCAAAATTAGTTTAGGATCCATAGAGATGGTATTGATGTGCAGTTTTGTTGGGTGCCAGCTCATGAGGGTCTGAAAGGAAACGAGGGTGCTGACTTGCTTGCAAAAAAAAGCCTTACAAAAGGAAATTGCAATATCAATTACATTAGGAGGAGGAGAAGGAAAAGCCCTGATTAAGAATAAAGGTATGGAGATTTGGCAGGGAAAGTGGGATGAAGATCTGAAAGGAAGGCGATATTATAAAATTCAAAAATCAGTTAAAATTAAAGCTGCAAGCAGCAATGCGGATTCCTCCTCAAAACTGCAATTGATGAAAAAACTGACATGGTAAAGACGTGCTTCACACATGTACACAACATTTCATTAATTTGTTATTAAACATTGCAAGAGTCTTCATATGAACTGGTGATTGAATCAAAGTATCGGTTTTATGACTAGCGGATTTGTAAAGCATTATTTTAGCGTTAGCGATAAATAATAGTAAACTGTAATTCTGTCATCTTTTGACATATCAAGGTGAAATTTTGCACAGTACTTCAGATTGATGTCATCTTGAAGCCTGTTACGTTGGAAAAAAACATTAGTCAAAATGGCATATGGATATTGAGACAATGTGGACATTTACATAAATGCGCACCTTTCAGCCATTTTGTATTGTATTCATTTTTGCTAACTATCAAATTGAAAGACATGTATCCTACACATATATACTGAGTTTCAATTCATTTGGAGCTATGGTTCAGGGAGGAGTAGATTTTTGTATTTTTGGTCACATTTGTATTGTACAGGAAAATCCATCATGGCGGACTTTATGGGTTCAAGAGGCTTTTATGTTCCTCGTGAGAAATGAGGCATATATACCAGGTTTCAGAAGTTTTGGACTTATGGGGTGGAAATGGCATCACTTTGAAAATGGACAAATTGGGGCGTGGCCTGTAGCGCCACCTATAGGCTCACGTGGGCCATTTTTGGTGTGGTAGTTACTCGTGGCCTGTGGTATCAATGTTCCAAATTTCAAAACTTTTTACCAAGGAGATCTTGAGTTATTGGGCAATTTATAGCTACAGGAATAATAATAATAAGAAGAAGAATACTAACAAAAACAATAGGTTTCCTCCTGCCGGAGGAATGCTAATAAAGATCTATAAAGAAAAGAACAGAAGAGAGGAAATAATAATAACAAGACTAAGACTAGATCACTCAGGATTAAATAGTATGTTGGCTGTTCTAGGGAAAATAAATAGTATTAGGCGTGCTAACTGTGGAGATAAAGAAAATGTAGATCATGTCATGATGCACTGTTTCATATATGAATCTGACAAGAAGAAACTTACATGACAAAGTAAGAGAACAGGACGGGTGTGGGAACTAAAAGAGGTATTGGGAACAGAATGGGAGGAAGAAGGGGTAAGAGAGATCAGGAGGGCACTTTTTACCTTTTTAAAATGCACTAGACTGAATAATAGAATATGAGCTAAGTGACATGGTGATACACACTCTTGTACAGTAGGTGGCGGTATGCACCTTTAAAAATAGTTTGCGATCCGCCAAAAAACGAAGAGAAGAAGCTGTTTGTATCGCGTAAACGTGAAGCTCTGATATCACTCAATAAAATGTTTAAAGCTCTTTTTAAAGCGTTTGAAGTGAGATGGAAGTCCTACAGACACAGATTTGTTCCCTGGATAGCTTTAAACCTGCAGAAAAATGAGAGGTATTGTATTGTTCAACTCCTGTGTTGCTTCACTACTAGTATCGAGTTTAAATGAGATTTTGTTTTTCCAGAACTCTTCGTAAAGTGAAGGATCGCTCCCAAGACAAATTAATTCTGGATGAGGAAGTGTCCGCATCCCTTATATGTTTATTCTCTGAACTATTGAAACATGACCTGAATAATCAAAGTGAACTGCTTCGGCTGCTTCATACATCCTCACGGAATATGTACTGCAGTGCACAGAATGAGAAGTTTTGTGATCCCAGTGCGGTAATGTTGAAGACTCTGGGCTTTAATATCAAGAGGAAGCTCAGCTCACTGCAGTCCGCGGGAACCGGTGTGTTTGTGACGCGAGGACGCGCACTGAAAGGAAACATTGTAGCCATGTATCCAGGTATCTTGATTATGACGTCATAAGTTACTGTAACACTAGAGTTCTGTTGATTCCAGTCATTATTATCTTTGGATGAAAGCGTCTGCTGAATGTCGGAAAGCTTTGTACATATTTCAGATTTTTTTTCTGTGATTGTATAACTTTAATATTATATATTACTTCCACAGGGACAATCTATCAAGCCGATGAGCCCATCTTTTTTCAGTCAATCCGAAATCCATTTGTTTTTAGATGTATAGATGGCATTTTAATTGATGGAAATGACAAAGCCATCTCCAAGATAGTGTACCGGTGAGTAAATGATTTTAATGTTATGTAATGGTATAATCGTGATTGATCCAAATATGTGTATTATAATATGAGGGTCATTGACAAATAGGGTTGTCCTTAATGAGGTGATAAAAATCTAGTTTAACCATCCTGTTGCGTTTGGGCATTTTTGACCCAGGAGAGGTCGATAATACTTTTTAAATAACACATAGTTTTTAGTACAGGAACCTAACTTTGGGACTTTGTCAAGGCTATCAAAATACACATATTATATATATATATTTTATTTTATTTTTTTCAGATATTTTACTAAACTCAAACTACAAAGGGGGGCGCTATATCGCGGAAAAAGTTTACGCTTAAAACGTTAAAGTCTCTGTATACATAAGTCAGGCATATGTGGTATCATTTGAAAGCTTCGAATCTGAACTTTTCAGAGGTATCCATCACTTCTGCATTTATGTTGCTTAAAATAACAAAATAAGGCCTCAAACATTCGCGTTGAAAATTAGCGCCCCCTAGAGGTAATGTGGAAGAAATATTTATATGAAAATAAGTCATTCACATAGCACATAAATAGACATATCATATATCACATGAAAGCTCTCATTCTCAGAAATGCAACTGTACTTTATTTTGTTGCCCTAATACCACAGGTCGAAATATTTCCTAAAGAACCACAAAGTGAAATATGATTTCTGTAAGTCATCAAATACAAACGTCTCAGTTATGCTCCAATAACTGCTGCTGTAAGCCCCAAATAGCTAAAAACTTTATATCTGCTTTTACCTTAGGATGTTTTCTAAAAAATGAGCCATTGTTTACTTGTCTGTGAGCTTGCTTGACTGAATAATCTTATGTTATATCTTAGATGTCCAGAACAAAATATGCCACCCATAAGGAAAAGCATGCAAAAATATCATCAGAAAATATTTTTAAGTAGATCTCAGCTTTCTAATGACGCTTATGAGCTTCTAGTCCACTCAGAGGCCGAGATATTCAATGAAATAATGAGGGTGGTGCTTGAACTGAAAATTAGACTGAATGTCTATGGACCAGCACATCTGTGAGGGCTAAAATGCGTTAGAGCACCACCTACATTTCAGATCTGTATATTGTGATATGGAATGTGATGGAGAAAAAAATAACATTTTCTAGTGCTTTCTGCCATGTAGTGAAATAAAATGAGACTTTTCAAAGTGCGATAGAATGAACAGAACAAGAATTACATGTTTACAAATTTTTTTCTGTTTATCATACGATTATAAACACATACAATATTATTTATGAATAATTGGAGTCTTTTTTTATTTGGGCGGTTCTCTGAAAAATGAGAGAATTTTTTTGCAATAAGTCCACAGTATGTGTGAATGGTGCGCTTTTAAATTTGAGTGTGAAAAATTGCAGTCGGCAGCCCAAAAATCCACCAGAGTTTAAGGGGTCGAGATATAACCATTAAAAAAAAAAAATTACATCTTTTGCGTTTGCGGGTCAATTTTGACCGGGCATCAGTTGTGACTTTAAACATGATATTATGTTGATTTTTTTTGTACATCTATAAATTAGATTTTGTTTCTTATAAACTCCTCACTTACATTTTGCCTCTTTCCTATACTCTCTCACACACTTTTATGTCTCTCACTGGAACTGCACACACATATACACATTCAGTCACACACATTCCTGTACAGACATGACAGATTTAACAAACATAACAAATAAACTAAATCAAAGCTACTACTATCTAAAGGGGGTGTGCCCAAAAGTTCATGCACACATTAGTTTAAATAGGGCTTGAAAGAGGAAATTGTCCACATTTTATTCTGCAGCCATCTGATGCAAAACCAGCTTACAGCAAACTCACACATCAACATTCAGACATTCATGACAGTAAACAGAATAGATTTTGCTTAAAAACGTAGTAAAGACGTATTAATGTTGTATACTTGAGTTGTACAGTTGTTTTGATGATGTTTAGTTGAAAAGAATATGTCGGTTTCATAACTTTTGACCAGCAAGTTGTATTGAGCAGTTATGAGTAATAGGAAATTCATTCAAATTACTAGAAATTCTCACATTAGATGTTAATATAAATTGTATATTATGCTATATTAAAATACAGTTTCACAGAAATGTTGATAAAAAAGATGTCTTCACGTGTATCACACTGGTTTTGCTGCAGTTAATGTATATTTTGAAATGTCAAAGAATTTCTGCATTTTATTATTTCTAAAAAAAAATTGCATATTAAATAATAACTTTTATATTTGTCAGTTAACATGCCAAAAATATCAATCTTTTTACATGTATGAACAGTTAAGAACTTATTAATGACTTGCAATCTAGTTATAGATGAAAACCATCGGGTTATGAATGATTTATAAGCTTGAATTCCACCGGGTCAAATTGACCCACGAATGCAAAAGGTGGATGCAGATTCTGAACACAATAGGACGGTTAAAACACATGCATTAAATTAGTAGAAATGTGATTTTAAGTCCATGTTGGTTTCACAGATGTATATATTTATAGCATTTTCTACAAAAAAATAAACAATGTAATGACTTTAAAAATGTCATGTGGTGTAACCATAAAGTTAAATGTTTTAAAATAGTTTCCTTGCACTTTGAATACATGAATGTGGACACAAATTAATCATTGATTTCCAAAAAGTTTTCAAACATGTTTCAAGGTGAAAAATATTTTTTTTACAAATATGCTGTATTTTTAAATCAAGAATATCAAGAAGTTTTCTCATGATTGCACCAAATGATCTGGACCAAAAAAAAAAAAAAAAAAAAAAAAAATATATATATATATATATATATATATATTTTTTTTTTTTTTTTCACACAGTCATGTTTTGTTTGTTTTTTTGTTTTTAAGTTGGTTACACCACATAACAAAAGCTTTTCAAATATTATCTTATTTTAAAATTTTTGCACTGCTTATTTTTTATTTTTTAAATAATAAAATATTGTTCTGCTGTACTCAAGCCAACATTTCTTTTGTCAAGAATTTCAGCTTTTATTAAGACTTTTTCTCTGGGCGGTTACATCAAATGACATTTTTTACTTTAAGCCCCAGAAAAAAAAAGAAAAAAAAAATCAAAATGACTTTGAACTCAGAAATTGAAAACATGTTCATCATAGTAGAGCTGTATCTAAGTAATTGTTTTGTGTCAGTTGCATTTTTTAAAAGTATTTTTGAATAATTCAATAGATCTGGATAAAAAAAAAAAAAAAATGATAATCACATCATCGACCCATGAATTGCATTCCCGTGTTACTTTTACATGAAGACGCAAATCACATCTTAACTGTACTGAAACAGATCGTGCAGTGGACGGGACAGGTTTGGTCCCTTCTGTCTCAGTGACTGTTCCTGGCTCACTCCTCATCCTGTGAATCCTCTCGCAGTGGGACAATACGTCAACAACTGTTCCAATGGCAAGTCATGGCTGTACAATGATAAGATCAGGGTTCTCACGCTCATGCAAAACCTGGAAATGTCATGTATGATTATCCAGTAATCACAAATGATCGGAAAGTCACTGACATTCATTAGTCAAAAAGTGTGGGAACTCATAACATCATAACATGATTGATTGTACACAGAAGTCAAATATATCATTCAAAATATTCATTGTTATCCACAGAAATGGCTGCTAATGTCTGCTATCAAGAATTTGATATACCGAATGGATTTCCTCTCGAGCTTCGTCAATACCTGCCTAATGTTAATTACAGACCTGATACACAAAGGCAAGATGTTTGATTTTATGCATATTTGTATCAGAACATTCAGACATTTTCTTGTCAATAATTTCATCCTGTTTTCTCTTTCAGGCCTTTGCGCTGTGTCGTTCTTGTGTCACTGAGAGATATTAATATTGGTGAAGAATTACTCTCCAACTACTATACAATTGTGCATTAAATTCATTTTTATAAAGAAAAAAATAGTTGGTGTGTGTTACTTATACACATTGAGCCCTAAAATATTAGAGGTTTGTATTATAAAAAAAAAAACATGGGTCTGAAAGTTGGTTTACAGTGCCTCAAGTTAATGAAATATTAAAATGGTTTTGTTGCTCTTAAAACATTACATTTATATTGATTTCACCACAGGGGTCAAAGTGATTTTAAATGGTTTAATGATGGAAGTGTTATACATTATAGCTTGTATTTCATGACGGGATGTTCAGGTCAAATTTCACTGCAAAATAAAATATATTGCATAAAGAAAATGAACCTAATTTTTGGATAAATAAGATTGAGAAAAAGATCATTGTAAGATTATTAAGATTGAGATAAAGGCAAGAAAGATCATGAATATATATATATATATATATATATATATATATATATATATACACACATACTCAAAACCACCAACAATCTAATCAGCCAATCGTGTGGCAGCAGTGCAGTGCATAAAATCATGTGATCTCAGTATTTTGGACCGTGGCATGATTGTTGGTGCCAGATTGGCTGGTTTGAGTATTTCTGTAACTGCTGATCTCCTGGGATTTTCACACACAACAGTCTCTAGAATTTACTCCGAATGGTGCCAAAAACATCCAGTGAGCGACAGTTCTGTGGATGAAAACGCCTTGTTGATGAGAGAGATCAACAGAGAATGACCAGACTGGTTTGAACTGTCAAAGTCTACATATATATATATATGAGTAATAGCTAAGTATATTTCTTTGACAATTACGTTGGTGTTGCTTATATGCCGCCTTTTCGCTTATAATTTCAGAAAAAAAATCAACAGAACATGAAATATCACATACCATTTCTTAGAGGAGGTGATTATCTTTAAAACGAGTCCACACACAAGATAATCAGATGCATAGATCATTAGATAATCCACATGAAGCACAATGTTACATATGACCACCAGGAGATGGCGCCAAATACATGACACAGACACAATGATGACTCAAATGGCACAGAATGAAACTCATTCTGTGAAATCTCATTACTGAAATCATGTCTTCATGCTATACAAACCTTTAGTCATTGTTGTGTTTGCATGTGTAATTAGTTCATATATACAATTATTATGTTTTATTTGTTTGGAGACGTTTTTGGACACTATGATTAATAATATTTGTAATGCTATAACTTTTGATTACTTTGTCGAATCGACACAAAATGTTTCTCAGATACAGTTGAGATGATTGGGAACAAAACAAAAGCAGTTTTTCTGAGCCACCTTGTTTACAACCAGAGATATATAATGTCAAATAAGAAAAAAGTACTTTTTTTTTTTTTTTGTAGCAGAATGTATCATCATTAAAGAATTTGAAAAGTTTTCTTTACATTGACACCAAACACATGACCCTCCTTGTTTTGTTTTGTTTTTTGTTTAGTTATAAGCCTTTAAATCTTTAAAAACACCTTCAGAGCTTAAGGGGTTGAAGTTAAATAACATTTGCATTTTTTTATAAACTCAGCAAGACGGTAAGAATATCTCCAGAACTTTATTCCTGGAACGGATCGCCAGTTAAGTACAACATAAAATACAAATACAAAACAAAACAAGAACAGTGTCTTCTGTACAAACATTAAGAATGATAAAACTTCCTTTCGAATATTAATTCCCGCTTGATTGTCTATGTAACACTATTATTTTATTACACCAAAGTGTTGAAGAACTGAAATTTATTAGCTTTTTTTACTCCAAAAGCATGAATGAAAGAAAACTGATTGTATACTTTAAAATACAAAAACATTAGATAAGGGAAGGTTTTTAAATGTACAATTTTTTCCCTGGAAGCAGATGACCATTACTATGTTACAATTTGAATTAAGCTATAACTTATTTTTATTTATTTATTTATTTTTTTACAAACTTTGGACATAAATTACTGCACCAACACAATTTCCTAAACTCTTTTCAATCCTGGGAGGGACAGAATAAATTAATTGCACAACCTACAGGACTGAATTGGAGAATATTGTATTAAATGTATTTTAATGTATCAATACACATCCTTCAAGTATGTAAAGACAAAAATATATATATATATATATGGAGAATTCTGGCTGCAGATACAAGGAAACAATTTTACAGACATATCACAAGCCTTTCAAGATGAAAACTCTCCAAAAAGACCGCACATAATTCACTAGTCTTTGTGTTTTCCAGGTAGATTCATCATGCAAGTTTTGAAATGAGGATTAAGGCAACATTGCAAATCGGGTTGTGCCTTAACCAAAAACATTCTTGTCATCGAATGAGTTCAGTAAATCCCTAAGATGCATTAATACTGTACATTCAGCTAGCTCAACCACGTCCTGTGAACACAGTGATCCTTCTCTAGCGTGTATCCAAATGGACCACAATGGTGTTAAAACAGGGTAAGAAACCCCACATCCTGGGAGGATACTTTATTTCACTCGAGTACAGAACGCTAACACGCTACACCCACTTGCAATTGAGTGAATAAATAAATAAATAACTCTTTTTAAGCAAATCTCTTACGAAGAAAAACTTCAGCGAAACAGTAAAGAAGGCATTCTTGTGGCATATGAACAGACTCAAAAGTACAGAATTTAAGTTTAAGTTCAAGTCTGTTTGCCGAGGAAGAAAAAAAAAGTATGTATGTATGTATCTGTACATATTTACATATTATTGCCATTCGAGAGTATGTAAAACTTTTCTGAAAGAAAGAGGTAAATACATTTGTAAAAGGAGAAAAATGAAAGGGCAAATATGATCCATTTAATCATGGTGTAACTAATCCAAAACATTTCATGTAGTTTGTGATTTTCGCTCATTTAAGTAGATGCATAGATATTCTCGTCTTATAAGCAAAGATCTGGAACCAGGCAGTGAAATCAGTGATGGAAAAAGGCAGATAAACAGAAATAAAATGTACAACTTTGCATAATCGTTTACTAAAGGAAACAGACGTTAAAACTGCGGCTAATTCTGTTCCCGATGTCTTCAACCAACTGTGATTAAGAAATCCCTGCAAACAATTTAAATAAATAGCAATTCTGAAATATTGAACAAATGATCTTGTACACATTTGAAAATAAAAAACAAACTCAACATGACATGTGCCAATAATTTCACAACCATTTCAGAAAAAAAAAAAAACCTTAGAGTTTGACTATTCTCTGTAACGACCAAACTGCAGTCCAATGGACTTTATTTCAATAAATACGCCCAACTATCAACTATTCGATAAAGCAAAAGTTGCAATAAGGGAAGGGAGAATATAAACAACACTAATAAATATGCAAAGTAGAAAAATTATACATGTCATCGCAGTGTTTTTATACCTCTGACAGGTTATGTTGTAAGAATCGTTTAGTAGCAAAAGGAATATTCCAGGTTTAAGTTATGTGGCATAATGTTGATTACCATAAAAATGAATTTCGACTCGTCCGTCCTTTTCTTTAAAAAAGCAAAAAAGTAGGTTACAGTGAGGCACTTACAATGGAAGTCAACGGGGCAATTTTTGGAGGGTTTAAATGTAGAAATGTGAAGCTTATAATTTTATATTAATTCTTCTGTTAAAACTCATGTATTATTTGAGCTGTAAAGTTGTTTAAATCCTCATTTTCAGGGTGTACAGCGTTACATCGTTGCAACGAAGTTGTAAAACTGGATACAACTTAACAGAAGCGATTTTCTCACATTAAAAATCATGTTAACACACATACCGTTTACGTTTTGAGGCTATACTTTTGAAACAGGGTAGTATTATGTTTACATTGGCCGTATTCACTTCCATTGTAAGTGCCTCACTGTAACGTTGATTCTATTTTTTTTTTTTAAGGAGTGACGAGTCAAAATGTATTCTTGTGGTAAATCAACATTATGCCACAAATGCTGTCGATTGAGCTAAACTTGTATTGAACCTGAAATATTTCTTTAAGGGTCTATTTAAGTTTCCAATAACCACCGTAATGTTTCACAAATTGTGTAAAACCATTCATTGTTTGTTTACAGTCTTTTTTCTTCTTTCATTACAACTTATGTTACATTTTTAGGGTTGTGATGCTCAATGACTATTTACTGTAAAATAAATAGAGCTGCTTTTTCATGGTGCAAAAAATGGCTCCATCAACAGTGGTATTAGAGCAAATGGTGTTCAGACGGTAGATACCAAAAGCCCCATTTTGACCGCTATGTGCGCCAAGGCCCAGGAACAAACACCTGTAAACACTGATAAGTACCACAGACGAGAGGTTGAATAGCCAATCATCATGGCTAAAAAAAAAAAACCTTGCCGTCGGCCGAAGGTGTGAGATCCATCAGTTTGTGCGATAACTCCCATCACAAGTTTTCCACAGTATTCGGACGTAGACACGTTATGACACTTCCAAAATTTCAAGACTGGAAATAAATGGCTGAATTAACTCTTGAGAAATCAAGATTTAAGTCTGTACAATTAGACATCACTGATGTCATAGTAAAAAAAAAAAAAAAAAAATCTAAAAAGAAATCTGTACACACACACACACACACACACACACACACACACACACACACACACACATATATACACACACACACGCACGCACGCACGCATATAATCGGAAAACGAAAAAGGAATTTCCAGGAAGCGGCTATGTACACATTTGATTGCAGGTAGTCCCGTTTGAAGGCACTACTTTTGTTTACTCGGACTGTAATGCCACGTGCTGGTGTAGTGCGTGCGAGGTCATGAAGCTGCCAGCCTCACCGGCCGATAAACCGGCAAAGTCAGTGACCGAAACCGCCATTTTTGCACTCGTGATGTGGCGCGTGCGGCTCTCGTAGTCCACACCCATGTTTCTGTTGCCGACTGATACGTCGTTTATGAACGGTTCTGACAGACCCATTTTGAGCCGTTTGGCTGGGGGCCGTTCGCAGTCCTCGCTGCACACGTTAATCTGGCTGAGGTCTGAGTGATAGAAACCTGTTTCGAGCAGGTTCAGACAGTCGCCGTCTCTGTTGTTGGAATAATTGAGAGGTTCCTCGTGACTCAGCGTGCCACGGTGCAGCCCGTCAAGTGGGGAGAAGTTGTAGGAGTCCAGACAGCTCACGTCTGCTGGGTTACACACCGATGCCACAGTGCTCGTCAATGCTGCGTGAAGAGGGAAACAGTTAAGCATTATTAAAGCTGCAACAATTAACCAATCATGAACTGTTGTCAATTTTCGATTTGTATTTTACTTGTCTGCGAGCTTGCTTGTGTGAATAATCTAATGTTATATATTAGATGTCCAGAACAAAATATGTGGTGTAGCAGGAACAGCATGCTAAACAAATCAGAAAAACAATTTATATTGGAAATATATTGATGATACAATGTTATACAAAGGGGAGAATCAGCTTTTTAATGACACTTAGATTGAGCTTCTAGTCCACTCAGAGGCCGATATATTTTATGAAATAACGAGGGTGGTGCTTGAACTGAAAATTAGACTGAATGTCTATGGACGAGCACATCTGTGAGGGCTAAAATGCGTTAGAGCACCACCTACATTTCAGATTGGCATTTTGTGATGGACTGTGATAGAGAATAAAATAGCTTGCAGCCATTTAGTGGAATAAAATAGGACTTTTTGGAGGGAGATGGAGTGAACAGAACCAGAATTACATGCATTAAAATTTAGGACATCACCACAAAAATAATAATAATTTTGGGATGCTGCCAGCAATTTTTCACTCAAATTTAAAAGCTCACCATTTACATATACTGTGGACTAACTGCCAAAAATTTGTCTCATTGTTTTCAGAACCTAACCTAACCTTCACTTGGATTATATATTAATGCACCAAGTTGCTTGAAACCCAAATGCAGGAAATTTCTTGGCAACAATCTACTGTAAGTCTAATGGACACTTACATTTTAGATTTTACTTAAATTAAAACAAACAAAATATGAATGCAGAAATTAGCATTATGCATTGATATGGCTGTTGGTAGATTTTGGAACTGCCAGTCAAAACGACTATTGCCAATCGGCCAATCGTCATTGGCCAATGACAATAATCTCAAAATGGACAAATATTGTCCAATATATTGGTCTAGCACTAATTATTAGTGCTGCCATTTTATAAAAGCAATAAGCCAAAAGAGGCTGTGCTTCAGTGATTTTACCAATGTTTAATGTCCAGTCATGCCTAAAAACTCTGGCAAATCAGTGCAATGTACAACCTTGAGGGCCTTAGTGCTTCAATCACAAATACATACACTGGCAGCTAAAAGTTTGGAATAATGTACAGATTTTGCTCTTTTGGAAAGAAATTGGTACTTTTATTCACTAAAGTGGCATTCAACTGATCACAATGTATAGTCAGGACATTAATAACGTGAAAAATTACTATTACAATTTGAAAAAATGTTCAGAACTTCTTAAACTACTTCAAAGAATTCTCATCAAAAAATCCTCCACGTGCAGCAATGACAGCTTTGCAGATCCTTGTTATTCTAGCGGTCAGTTTGTCCAGATACTCAGGTGACATTTCACCCCACACTTCCTGTAGCACTTGCCATAGATGTGACTGTCTTGTCGGGCACTTCTCACACACCTTACAGTCTAACTGATCCCACAAAAGCTCAATTTTCTTTTAGTTTTTCTGTTTCAAAAGTGGCTTTTTCTTTGCAGTTCTTCCCATAAGGCCTGCACCCCTGAGTCTTCTCTTTACTGTTGTACATGAAACTGGTGTTGAGCGGGTAGAATTCAATGAAGCTGTCAGCTGAGCACATGTAAGGAGTAGTGATGGTGCTGTTTTTTTACATCAGTAATGTCCTGACTATACTTTGTGATCAGTTGAATGCCACTTTGGTGAATTAAAGAACCAGTTTCCTTCCGAAACAGCTAAATCTGTACATTATTCCAAACTTTTGGCCACCAGTGTAAATTAAAGGCTGGTGTCAAAATAAGGTGAACCGATAGAAGACAGCTTGTGTCCAGAAACACTTGCATGTTGTGGACGTACCGGAGAGGTCACTGGCTGTGATGGAGTTCAGGATGTTGAGTTGTTGTTCGGTTGGAGGTTCTATTCTGCTGCTGCTGCTGGAACACACTGATGCAGATCCATCGACCAAACCCTCGGCCTCATCCACCAACCGGTCCATCAGATCCCTGCAGAAATGGCGAAGAGAGAATCAATCTTCAGTTCAAGAGGATAAGACTGATTCATGCTGGCTAAATGATTAGGAGAATTTTGCATCTTACTGTCCACTGAATTAAACAAAACTACCACATGCAGGGCCGTTTCTAGGTATAGGCGACCACCAGCTGGGGGGGGGGTGCAATGCAGACTGGACCACGAACCGACAGGATGAGATCGCTCCCCCAGGGTGACAATTAGCAATCTCGCAAAGGGCGCCAAAATGGTCAGAGACGGCCCTGACCACATGTGTCTGTATAAGGGATGTGTACGAGTTACTGAGTACTCCTTCTGCACCAGCAAGTCAACTACTAAAAACACTAAAATATTGAAAATGTAATTTCCTTTGCGCATTTGCCTGCCATTAAACTGTACTTTTCCTCTGAAACTCAACCAAATCATGCAGTTACAATTGGGCTGTGGATGTGTGTCGTGTAGGTTGGATGAAAAATTACTATGATAGCATCTGTGTTTTCAAGCAAAGCCAAATGTAGCATTACTTGTAATATTTTGATTATTGAATTCTACTCTATTGGTATTCAGTTCTTGTTGAGTACTGCAAACCAACGGACGAGGATCTGATTTTATGTTGGAAAGAAAATACGAAGCGGCACAAGAAACTCTGAAGCTTATCAGACCAGTATGTGTATGTGCAGGGCACATTTTATAAAAATCCAACTTTCACTTGTTTTTTCTGAATAATAACATGTATAATGTTATAAATGTGATAGCCTCTTTATGTAGACTCAGGGCTCTATTTTCGCAAGCACACAAAGCGCAACAACCGTGCCTTATGTCTTATCCAATTTTCAGGAGAGCGTGGGTAGCAGTGTTTGCGCTAACTGTGTGTATGAGTGCAAACCATGGGTGAATTGTATGTTAAAGTGGTGTAAAGCGTAATTTGCTATTTTCCTGAGAAATAGGTCATTGCGCTAAGATGCTTCAATAACACGTCTGTTTTAAGCGCAAAGTCCAAATTCAGTTCCTGCATTTGCAGTTTGGAGATTCCACCAGCAGGTGGTAATAAAGTTAATGTCCAAACTCTGAAAATACACTGTTGTCGTCACTGTTTGTTTTATAAAAACAAAAATGAGATTTGTGATAAACTGTCTTTAGGTCATGGTTTATTTTTCAACTATTATTTTTTATATTTATAATTGTATTTATGATCTAATTTGTTTTGGTATTTTTTTCTACCTGTTGTTGTAGACTAAGTCACTGCAAAAGGAGCAAGTGGAAGGAGAGAGTAAAATGTTTTAATTATTTTTTTGACCAATTTGTTATTTTGATTATATTTTCATTTCGTTTGAAGTGTAATTTGAATTTAGAAATATTTTTAGTTTAATTTTTTCATGTTTCAATAAATGAACTTTATTTTTCAAAATTGGAAATCAACCGTTCGAAGTGAAGTGCATGCCGTTACAAACACTGTTAATATTAGGGATGGGCATTTTGGTCATTTTGTCTTCTTGAGTCCTCTGACTAAGTACTCGTCAAGTCCTCGAGGGGCAATGACATGTACATTACTGTATATATAACAACATGTCTGACAAACGTCTTTGGCTGCTGCATTGCGTCATGTTGTTCCAGTGTATCGTCTATTCATTATTATAGGCTGTTATAAATAATGTTACAAAATGTACAAACGATTGCATAATCAAAATATAATGCATCATATTTTGTCATTATGTGAAGATTCGCTGCCCAACTCAATGACAGAATGCACACAACGCGCGTCTGTCTGTTCTTCCTTCAGGTTACCGTAGAAATCTTAGTAAGCTCGCACCAGTTTTTTTAGTGACTGTCTGAACCGTCTGTTTTCAAATCGTGGTTGGCTTAGCAGGAGACGCCATAACCATCGCGTTTTTAATATGCGTGTTAAGTTGAAGTTCAGTTTTGAAGGCGCTGCATTCTGCTCCGTTTAGCTGCGCTCTATCTAGCTGTTTGAAACACTCACCTGCTGTATATGCGCTGCTTCAGCGCATTGAGTCCACTGCCATACTGCCTGATGCGTGTATGTGCATGTGTGTGCGTGCGTGTCTCCAAGTGTTCGCTCTTGTGGGGAAAGCTGCGATGCTCCATATTGTTGTTGCTGTGATAATTCATGAAGCGTTCCATTCGACTCAAGAGTCGGAATTTCCACCTTTCAACTGGGGAAAGTGCAACGGAATGACACTTTATGTCAGACTTCTAACTTGGAAACGGAAATCTTCAACTCCCTTTTCGACAAGATGTAGGTGTGTGTTACATCACGCAAACATGTCAGCACCCAGGGCAGGGAGGTTTACAGTCAGTGACAAACGTTCACTTTTATTAAATATCCATTAAAGAGTCAAAGTTCTTACAATAAATAATAAAGTGTTCAGCAAACGTTTTGCAGAGACAGATGTTTTCACAACACGGTTAACTGCACTCTTTTGATTATCGTAACGTTAGCATTGCAGCGTCATATATCAGTTTGGTTGCTATGAGACGTCTCTGACAATCAATATACCCCTCAAAATCACAACGTAATCAAAATTAAAAATAAGCTCCCTCTTTGACACGTTTGGGTTTAGTTGTCAGGTAATTGTCACTGAATTTCGAATTAAGTGAAAAGTCACATCATGCATGATCACCATCGATCATTGCTGCCACGTCCAAGTACCCGAGTACTCGTGCCCATCCCTAGTTAATACTAGCCATGATTTGTGTGTCAGTAGATGAAAATGATTAATACATTCACTATAATTTCATGGAGCCTGTATCCAAATCCTGATCCACATTTCCATGCGTGTAAAAGAAGCGTGTCCCATTTAACAAGGATGCAGTTAATGCACAAAATAATGCAGGTCAATATTTCTATTCTACCAATTCATTGCATACAGTCCATTTACACTACCAACTTCTTATGAATGTGCTGTCTTTGTTTATACTGCTGGTGCTTGACAGGGAATGGACTATATTATTGGACGCAGATGGTGGAATAACTGGAGAAGAACCTCCAAATTAAAATTGCACTTGACCTCATTAGCGCATGCTTGCACAAATGACCAAAACTACATGGCCATGCCCACTGACTGTGTGTTTAAGGGTGTGTTCACACTTGTAGTTCGGTTTTCTTGGTCCGGACCAAAAAAGAAAATTATACATTTAGTCCTGGTTCACTTAGCGTTCACACTGCCATTTTTAACACCGAACCTAAAGATACAAAACAAATGGCACAAGGTCACAACCTGATTGGACAGCTTTTATGACGTACATTTTGCGATGGAACTTGCCGAACATCCAAAACAATGCTGGCTGCTGGGCTAAATGCGCTCATAGGATTTATGTATATATATATATGGTGGTATTTTTACCAGCTGAGAACAAATGAAGAGCTAATAAAATGTGTAAAGTAGTCAAAACAGCGGCAGGAATTCCTCCGTTGCACACACAAACGAAGATATGCTGCAAGGAGACGGCGGTTCCGACGCCTGTACGAACTGTAACGGGCAACATAGCTCCTATGATGAGAAGAACCAGGTATGCTTGAGGTCAGTATTAAAGGCAAATTACTTCCTGTTATTGGTCCGTTTTGACGTCTTTGGTCCATGCTGCATTCATATATCAATCAAACTGCACCAGAGTTCGTTTGGAAGCAGACCGAGACCCACTATTCAGGGGGTCTCGGTCCGCTTGTTTGGTGCGCACCAAGGTTCGGATGGCAGCGTTCACACTTGTTCAAATGAACCGCACTAACACAGAGTTCGTTTTAATCGACCAAACATGCAAAGTGTGAACACACGCTAAGAATTATGGCATAGCACTGCGCTTAATGCTAGCGCTCTTAAAATAGGGCCCTCAGAGTGTGTGTGCATTACCCTAATGCCATCAGTATTGGTTTGTTCCTAAGCCCCAAGTGAGTGCAAATGTTTTTAACTGTTATTTTTAAATCTTTTTTTTTTTTCTCATTTTGGATGAGTATTTAGGGGTTCAAGCGCTTGGCGCTGAAACCCTGTTGTAATTGTTCAAATTTGTATTAGGGGTTCAAGCGCTTAGCGCTGAAACCTTACTGTAATTGTTAAGATTTGTATTATTATTATTATTATTCCGCCATAAAACTGATTGGGCAGAGCAAACCGTAAGGCCTAGAGACTTGAAACTTGGTCAGATGGTAGTAGTACTGCTCGCTACTCAGAAACACGGACTCGGCGAAATCGGTTGATAGGGGGCGCTACGGCGATCAAAAACGCGAAACTGCTCATAACTTCTAGACCGTTTGTCGCAGACTCGTTATACCACTGGAATCCTTGGCTCAAACCAAACAAAACGTATATCTCCGATTTCATTTCTGCCTATAAAAATTTTCCGCTATCTTGGATTTTTCATAAAACCTACTTTTGCGAACTAGTCCTAGGTTTTTCGTCTGATCGGGACCAAACCAGTGCCAAACGATTCTATGGAGTCTCAATATCAAAAGTTATCAAAAAAAGTTTGAACTTTCGACTCGAGCAAGCTACGGTATGCGAAAACGTCGGAAGTAGGAGTGGCCAATTTTACGTAAATGGCTATAACTCTTCAAGGAAATGAGATATCTTCACCAAACTTGGCATGCATATGCAAGAGGTCAATCTTTGGTCGCCCAGAAAAGTTGGCGCGGTTTTGTCACATGGTGGCGCTCTAATACCAATAAACATGAAATTGGCAGTAACTATGAAACTGTTAATCCTATTGACTTCAAAACAACCGAACGAAATGAGATATTTTCACCAAACTCGGTACACGTGTATAAGCTCAATCTGAGGTCACAGTAAAAACACCGTGGAGTTTGGCCACTTGATGGCGCTATAACAGGAAAAAAACATGAACAGCAATAACTACGCAACCGTTAGTCTGATTGAGTTGAAAATCGGCTTGCAGTGTCTTTGTCCAAGGTGCCATGACTGTCTATGAGAACACTGGCATATCTCAAAAAACATGGCCGCCATCGGCCAATGAAGTTGAACGGAGGCCGATCGGCACAAAATTCGGTGGGCCTGTTCGACTCCTGGCTGTAGAGGTCTGTGAGAAATTTGAAAGAAATCGGACACCCTTTACCCTTTGGTAGCTATAACAGTGTCATTTGGAAAATGGGTTTGGTCAAGTGTACCAATAAGCCTAAAATTCCTAAACAAAAACTCAGAACTTCACGAAATTAGCTGAGCACATGCGACATATGATTCTAAACAAGCATGCAGACTTTTATGGAGATCGGACCAAAGGCCTTAAACCGCTTGAACCCCGTTAATTGCTGCTCGCATCTATACTGTTCATTAAAATTAATCAAATGCCCATCCTTAGTCTGTATGAATGCTTGAGAAACTCACGTAACACCAGGATAACTGCTGAACTTCTTTTTTCCAAATCGGTTTTGCTGGACGAAAAAGTCAAATCGTTCAGACTTCTTCCACATGTAGTAAAATGCGACACATTCGGCCACCGTCCTCGTGTTGACCTTGAGAATAAACACAAAAGTCACCATACAAATAAATAAGGACTTTAGGTGCAATCTGAGATTTTTTTAGGATATACAAAGAAAACGAAAGATGTTGTCATCATCTTACTTTGTGTTTCTGGATGAGGTGGAAGTTCTTCTCGTACAACAGAAGAGCGTGCTCAAAATTTCGACATTCTTCTTCAGACCACGGGAGCATCTCATCTACAATAAAAAGATTAAAAAATATTTTAGGTTTAAAAGCAACATTCAAACTTCTAATTCAAGCACTTTCAGCATCATCATACTGAAAACTACAACATGGAAATCCACACACCTTTTAAAGATTTTTCACTGCTGCGATACCGTTCAAGAGCTTTCTGGACATTGTAGTTGCATTTCAAGAGCTCATATAAGGCCTAGATGACAAAAACAAAAAAAAGTTTACTTGAGGGTTGTCTTTGAAGAGGAGGATTGGAACATTGTGCATAATGTATGTGGTAGATCTTTACCTGCTCATTGTCTTTGACGAGAGAACACGGTCCATCTGCCTCCATCTGTCCTTCCACACTCAGAGCAGCGTCCTGTAAGAAGCTTTTGACTTTAGACTCGGGCAACATGTCCGGCTGCCACAGTAGCTGATCTTCCTCGGCATACACTGAAGAAACACAATTAAAAGACAGTTTAGAAAGATAATTTTAAAACTGAGGTCTTCCCAAAAGGACACATATTCACAGTTTCAAAATATCCGACACTCACCTTTTTCATGGTCATTATAACAGGCAAGCGTGGGAATTTCTGCTTGATAGTCAGACCCCACCATGATTTCCTGTGAAAGCAATACAAACACGTCAATTTGTTTAGAATTTATCACAAAGAAATTAAAACTAGATGTGTCAAGATATGGAGTGAGGAGGTGCATTGCTGTTTATATCGGTTTTTATGGCAACAATTTTAATTAGGATAATAAATACAGTGTTAAAGGAATATTCTGGGTTCAATACAAGTTAAGCTCAATCAACAGCATTTGAGGCATAATATTGATTGCCACAAAATTGACTCATCCGTCCTTTTCTTTAAAAAAAGCAAAAACTTGGGTTCCAGTGAGGCACTTACAATGAAAGTGAATGGGGCCAATTTTTAAAATGTTAAAATACTCACTGTTTCAAAATAATAGCCAGAAAATGTACCTGTGTTAATGTGTGTGTTAACATGATTTTAGTGTGATAAAATCACTTACTAACCTTTTTTTTTTTTACTAAGTTATAGCCAATTTTACAGCTTCATTACCATGACGATGCCAACACAGCAAGCCCTAAAATGACTGTAAAAATGACTATTTAAACAACTTTACAGCTCAAATTATACACAAGTTTTAACAGACGAATGTACGTGCTTTTCTAAATTTTAAGCTTCACATTTCTGTTTAAACCCTCCAAATATTGGCCCCATTCATTTCCATTGTAAGTGCCTCACTGTAACCTTGATTTTTGCTTTTTTAAAGAAACGGAGGGATGAGTCGAAATACATTTTTGTGGTTATAAACTTTATGCCACAAATGCTGCTGATTGAGCTCAACTTGTATTGAACCCGAAATATTCCTTTAATTTTAACAGTTTTTTGTTTTAGTCAGTTTGTCTTTTGATGAAAAAGTCCTTTAAAATTAGTCAATATTTGTCATGATATATTCAGTCATTTTAGCCAGTTTTACTCTGGCATATAATTTGTCAATGAAAATAATATCTTTTAGTTGACGAAAATGTGCAAAATGACAAAAACGTGCATCAAACTGTAACAGACTAAACTTTAATCAAATATTCAAATAGTTAGAAAATAGTTAGACTCCAGCCAGGTCTCCTAAGCAACCAGATTGGCCCAGTTGCTAGGAAGGGTAGAGTCACAAGGGGTAACCTCCTCATGGTCGTGATTAGTGGTTCTCGCTCTCAATGGGGCGTGTGGTAAGTTGTGTGTGGATTGCGGAGAGTAGCATGAGCCTCCACATGCTGTGAGTCTCCGTGGTGTCATGCACAGAGAGTCACGTTATAAGATGCACGGATTGACGGTCTCAGAAGCGGCGGCAACTGAGACTTGTCCTCCGCCACCCGGATTGAGGCGAGTAACCGCGCCACCATGAGGACCTACTAAGAAGTGGGAATTGGGCATTCCAAATTGGATGAAAAAAAAATATTACAAAAAATATATATATAAAAAAGTTTTAAATTTAAACATGAATCAAACATATACGTATAAAGCGTATAAAAGACATTCATATAATAAATATACTGAAGTATTAGCTGCTCTTTAGAAGTTAGCCTACTGTATTCGGAATGCTTTAGATACTTTTCCGTGTTTAGTCAGTTTAGGATACTGCATTGCGTGTAGCGGGATTTTTCAAATAAAAACAGCGTATTCACAACATATTATGAGTTCATGTTCATTTGCTTCATTGTCTGTGCAGATGTCAGTTGTAATATTGCATAAATGCTGCGGATACTGTGATTACTCATGTTAAAATAGGATGCGTGTGAGTGAAGTAATTAATCTGTTTTAAAGCGGTTCATTTTGCTGGTGTTCCAAATCTATATCTAACGTCAACAGACGTTTCTCTAAATTTTTCTACTTCTGTTTATATCTTTCAGTATACGTCATTTTCGACAACAGTAAGCTTTGATAAAATCATTTAATTATCGCCATAATGCGTCTTTTTTGTCTTATATTTTGTTTTTTTACCCCCTTTGGAATTCCCACTACTTACTAGGTCCTCGTGGTGGCGCAGTTACTCGTCTCAGTTGCCTCCACTTCTGAGACCGTCAATCCGTGCATCTTATCATGTGACTCGTTGTGCATGACACCGCTGAGACTCACAGCATGTGGAGGCTCATGCTACTCTCCGCGATCCACGCACAACTTACCACACGCCCCATTGAGAGCGAGAACCACTAATGACGACCATGAGGAGGTTACCCCATGTGACTCTACCCTCCCTAACAACCGGGCCAATTTGGTTGCTTAGGAGACCTGGCTGGAGTCACTCAGCACACACTGGATTCAAACTCGCAACTCCAGGGGTGGTAGTCAGCGTCAATACTCGCTAAGATACCCAGGCCCCCTTTATTATGGGTTTTTTGATTGTCAGCGATAGCGGATATGAGATGGAAAAGACGCATTATAACGATAATTAAACGATTTAGCCAGTGATTTCTTTGACTAGATTAATACTAAATAAATATGAAAATTCATCTTAGCTTACAAACATTTGACAGGACAAGGTATTTTTCGTCAATTTCATGGGCCGAAATCAAATGACCGTGCTCTTCCTCACCTTGCGGGAATCTTCAGGGTTCAAACCATCTTCCTCTCCCTCAGACTCTTTGTCTCCATCGTAAACAGTGTTCGCTGAAAAGAAAAAAAAGTGTTTGAGTGCTATGAGAAAATCAAATGCCTGAACATTTATTCAATAAAACCAAGTTACAAAAGCGGTGGGATAAATGCTTACATCGAAGAGTTCTGGGGAAGAAATCGTTTGTTTCGTGCGACGTCACAGACGGTGTGAGATCATCAGCAGAAGACTGAGTTTCTTCATCGTCTCCAGACAGCAGATCTTTAGCGATCTCCTCCTGTAATGAGACAAGTTATTAAAAGGTGTCCAACATAACCATCACTTCTGCATTCGTTACATAAAATAACAAAATAAAGCCTAAAAACATTCACATCTTATATAAGCGCCACCTAGATTTCATGTGGTCGAAATATTAATATGAATATAAAAGTCTTTAAAATATCACCTAAACAGGCATATCATTTATCAAATGAAAACTCTCATTCTCAGCAATGTGACTGTATAGTTTATTTTGTTGCCCTAATACCACAGTTTGAAAGATTTCTGTAAAACATCAAATACAAATGTCTCTTTTATGTGCCGATCACTGCTGCTGTAAGCCCCAAATAGCTAAAAACTTTATATCTGCTTTTACCAAAAATTAGCAATTTTTGACTTGTCTGTATAGTCCAATTATATGTTTCAGATGTCCAGAACAAAATAAGCAGTGCCGCAGGAAAAGCATGCTAAACGAATCATCAGAAATATGTTTCTGACTATTAATGATACACATCACAAAGGGGAGGATCACAGCTTTCTAATGACACCTAGATTGAGCTTCTAGTCCACTCAGAGGCCGATATACTTAATGAAATAATGAGGGTGGTGCTTGAACTGAAAATTAGACTGAATGTCTATGGACGAGCACATCTGTGAGGGCTAAAATGCGTTAGAGCGCCACCTACATTTCAGATCTGTATATTGTAAAGGAATGTGGTTAAGCAGAGGAACAAAACCCCTTTTAAATTGTTCATTAAGATCTATATTTTTCTGTATTATAGTGCTATAATGTTTTTTTTTTAAACAACATTTTCAACCAGACATATTTTATGATTGCAAAAGAGGGATCAAAGGACTCCTATTTTCACCTCATGTTAACAATAATAATTTTCCAATAAGACAAGGAATTATCTTAAAAATACATACACTTACAATAGCCACATTTATGATGTCGCTGCATTCATAATGCTATGTTTTTATCACTTAATATTCAAATAAGTTGATACTTTCTGTACAGAGTTAATTATTAAATATAATGAACAAATGGTCTCCCTTCTTTACTTTAAATGCCCATAAAAATGTGTTACAGATGCTTCATATCAAATCATATTGATATTATTGAGAGAATCACAAACCTCCGCCGCTCGTTCTTTAACATGATTAAAAATAGATCGCCGATTACTGATTTGATCTGTGACTTGTTTCAAGCAACTGCATTTATTGCCAGCATTTGGGAAGGGATCATTTTGATAAAATATTTTAATACTGTAATAAGAAGAGGGGGCCCTGGGTAGCTCAGCGAGTATTGACGATGACTATCACCCCTGGAGTGGCGAGTTCAAATCCAGGGTGTGCTGAGTGACTCCAGCCAGGTCTCCTAAGCAACCAAATTGGCTCGGTTGCTAGGGAGGGTAGAGTCACATGGGGTAACCTCCTCGTGGTCGCGATTAGTGGTTCTCGCTCTCAATGGGGCGTGTGGTAAGTTGTGCGTGAATCGCAGAGAGTAGCATGAGTCTCCACATGCTGTGAGTCTCCGCGGTGTCATGCACAACGAGTCACGTGATCAGATGCATGGATTGACGGTCTCAGAAGTGGAGGCATCTGAGATTTGTCCTCCGCCACCCGGATTGAGGTGAGCAACCGCACAACCACGAGGACCTACTAAGTAGTGGGAATTGGGCATTCCAAATTGGGAGAAAAGCGGATAAAAAAATATATATATATATATTTTTTAAATATACTGTAATATGATAAAATCATCTAATTTTGCTGCGCTGCTCAGAGTGTTCCGCACACACCCACTAGAGGGTGCCACATGCTCGCGCAGCACTGTCTGAAGTGGTGAATACAGACTATATATTTTAAAACGCAGCCCTTTGCGGCTTAGTATTTGTGTAAGGCCATATCGCAATTTCCTTCATAATTCAATCCATCATGAAGCCTTGATGGATATTAGGGCTGGTCGATATAGCTACAAATTTATATCTAAAAAAAATATGTTTTTGCTCTTTAAATCGAAGGAAACAGCCATTGTAGCCAAACAGTTACTATATTTTAAAGGCACTGAATAAAAATCTATTTTAAAATGATAAAAGGCATGTATACCCAAAGTTTCACTAAATAAACACAAGTGGAAATTAATTGATGCACACTTTTATATTTTATATACAATGACACATAGCTTAATAAAAAACATTATTTACTTTAATATTTTTATTCTAGAATTGTGCTAAAACTACTCCACTTATTTTTTTGGAACACAGTTGAATATTGCATAAATTATTAATAATACTAAATTATTACTGTGGGTCCCAGTCAATTTTTATAATACAAAACTGAATTTTTATTTTTGCTTATATTTTGACACTGAAAGTGCTGTGTATGTTTGATAGTTTATGTTTCCCATCTGGTCAAATGCTGTCATCTCCTTTTCTGTTACACTGTGCCATGTTTGCAAATGTGTATAACTTGTGGCGGTTACTAATGTTTGGAATTGCATGAATGTTTGAACATGCAGTATTTTTTTATTTCACAATGCATGTGAACTGCTCTAAAAGCTCTAAAAACAGCACGTCATCCGAGCATACGCAAACCATATTTATAGTCTTAAATCAGATCTTTTTGCAGTTTAATAATCACATATGACCATATCTGTACAGCCCTGAAGGACTGTAAAATTAGTCTGCTTTTTATATTCTATATATATCGCTTAGGCCTAATGGATATCATACAAATGTCTCTGAGATTAAAGTCTGGAGGTTTTTCAAGCATTCTGGAAAGTTTTGGATACTTTCTCAACTGTCATGACGGTTTCTCACAATTTGTTTAAATGACAACGAACAACAAATAAATATTACATGTTCTCAGGAGTACATAAAAAAAATTGTGGATAGAACTACTTCTGTATTGTGCATTTCGAAATAAAGATTTTACAAAGTGTGTGCTCTCCCAAAAACTCCCAAGTCCATTTTAGTCACGCCCATAATACAAGTTCATTTCCCGATCTGCAGGTGTCTATAATGACACATACTGCAAATGTCACGTCATGCTGAAATTGCCCAATACTTTAAGCAAAATACCGAATTTGAATGTCACTTTGACAGCTCAATCTACAGTATGTCTAGTCATCTAAAAACCTAAACTAATCTGAAGATCTAACAGTTATTTACTTTATCTAACGTCATGTCGGGCAGCTCATCAGTTAGCTCTACAGACGAGCTGTCTGCACTCGAGCCTCCGACTGCACAGTCTGCAGCTTCATATCTGTACAACGCCAGCAGTTCTTCCAACGGCATGTTCCCCTCCTGTGAGAAAGACATCCGGTAAAGATTCTACAGTTGGATTTTAACATTAAAATGGATGAAACTAAGAATCTAGAAATAATGTAAAATTCTATACTGAAGCATTAGGGTGAACATACACATTATGGGTTAATAATATCATAGCAGTTAATGGCCATATTTGTGCATCTCAAGGCGAAATCCATCATAAAGATTGGCCAAAAATAAAATCAAACCTTCTCCAGATCAGCGATTTCGGAGCTCCCGCTCGATGCTCCATCTCTCATCTCTTCCTCCTCTAAAGTACGTTCGTCATCGTAATCGTGCACCAGCATGTCTGCCGTTAGGTCAAAATCGTGATCTTCCGATGACAAAGAGCCAACTGAAAAAAGCAATATTAATGATTAAAAAAACCATAAGTGATATTATGCATTAAAAGGATGACTTATTCTGTTTGTTGTTTTAAAGAACAGCTATACTGCTCCATGTTAATAAAGTAATTCTTCAATACATGGACATGATTAAAAAAAATAAAGGAGGATAAATTACCTGGGCTTGTACTTCCCAAGGAAACCTGAAATTACAAAAAAAAAAAAAAAAAAACATAATATTTGAGAGAAATGTACGGCATTATAAATACTTTTGGTTCACTTCCCTTACAAAAATTAACCATGCCAAGATTGGCAACCTTGACAAATTAAGTAAGTTATAGTTACAGTTCTAAAATCGTAAATTAATATGTAATTGAATTCAAAGGGTGCAAGCACTGTAGTATGTTTTTTTAATTATAATTATTATTTATAAATAATTTTTTTACCCCTAGAGTTATCCCAGTTCTACTGTAGTACATTTTTTATTATAATTATTATTTATAAATAATTTAATTTTCTCCCAAGAGTTATCCCAGTTCTACTGTAGTAACTTTTTTTATTATTATTATTTATAAATAACTTTATTTTTTACCCCTATTTATCCCAGTTCTACTGTAGTAACTTTTTTATTATTATTTATAAATAATTTTATTTTTCCCCCTAGAGTTATCCAGTTCTACTGTAATAACTTTTTTATTATTATTTTTAAATAATTTTATTTTCCCCCTAGAGTTATCCCAGTTCTACTGTAGTAACTTTTTATTATTATTATTATCATTATTTATAAATAATTTTATTTTTCCCCCTAGAGTTATCCAGTTCTACTGTATTAACTTTTTTATTATTATTTATAAATAATTTTATTTTTCCCCCTAGAGTTATCCAGTTCTACTGTAGTAACTTTTTATTATTATTATTATCATTATTTATAAATAATTTTATTTTTCCCCCTAGAGTTATCCAGTTCTACTGTATTAACTTTTTTATTATTATTTTTAAATAATTTTATTTTCCCCCTAGAGTTATCCAGTTCTACTGTAATAACTTTTTTTATTATTATTTATAAATAACTTTATTTTTTACCCCTATTTATCCCAGTTCTACTGTAGTAACTTTTTTTTATTATTATTTATAAATAATTTTATTTTTCCCCCTAGAGTTATCCAGTTCTACTGTATTAACTTTTTTATTATTATTTATAAATAATTTTATTTTTCCCCCTAGAGTTATCCAGTTCTACTGTATTAACTTTTTTATTATTATTTTTAAATAATTTTATTTTCCCCCTAGAGTTATCCCAGTTCTACTGTAGTAACTTTTTATTATTATTATTATCATTATTTATAAATAATTTTATTTTTCCCCCTAGAGTTATCCAGTTCTACTGTAATAACTTTTTATTATTATTATTATCATTATTTATAAATAATTTTATTTTTCCCCCTAGAGTTATCCAGTTCTACTGTAATAACTTTTTTATTATTATTTTTAAATAATTTTATTTTCCCCTAGTTATCCCAGTTCTACTGTAATAAATAATAATGCTAAAAAGTTATAAATAATTTAATTTTTTACCCCAAGAGTTATCCCAGTTCTACTGTAGTAACTTTTTATTATTATTATCATTATTATTTATAAATAATTTTTCCCCCCTAGAGTTATCCCAGTTCTACTGTAGTAACTTTTTATTATTATTATCATTATTATTTATAAATAATTTTTTCCCCCCTAGAGTTATCCCAGTTCTACTGTAGTAACTTTTTTTTTTTCCAAAAACTATGATTATATAATTATATTAATAATGTTTAAAATAATTAACGCTTAAAATAATGCAAGCTTAGTCGAATAAAAAGTAAATTAGTCAAACGTCACAGTTTACAAATAAACACGTTTAATTGAATGGGGGTAAAAAATAATATAAACTTCCAACTGTATTTTTTACTCTTTAATACCACAATATATAAGTGGAAATTATAAACTGAATATATAATAAAACGAGCGGAACCAACGCCGAGCGCTCGACTCTAATAAAAGCTTCTGGCTGCTCGCGAGCTCAGTCAGATCTGACGCCGAAGACGGACGCTCGACGCTTAAAGAAGCCCCGTCGACGTTTCAACCACCCATTTTGACGGCCAATACCATTCAAATCTGCACCAAACTGACCTTTATCTAGACATAAGGTCCTGTTACACGTAATCAGACATAAAGATTCCAAAATAATGAACTGTGGTGAGAAAAATTTACGTCCAAAATACGACGCCTTCCCCCTATTTTCCAACTTACCTCCGCCATCTTTGTACCTTTCGGCTCCTAAACTGGCTTTCCGACGGAACCCGGATTGACGTTGTGAGCCAATGATGCTTGATTATTTCTACAGGTTCGCTCCGATTGGTTGACGCGTTTGGAGCGCACTGCGAGCGGGATACGGGATTGGCTGGTGCGAGAACGCTGGTTGACGTCAAAATACTGTATTCGACTGAGCGTAATCACCTGAATTCACTCTAAAATAAGTAAACAATCTAAACGCAAAACGAACATTTGAAGCCTTTTCTCTAAATAATTCAATTAAATTTTTGTCCTACTACCTATTTTTTTGTTTTATTATTATTCTGTTTTATTTTGGTGTAATTGTGACAGTAGATGCACATTATAATCCTCTATATTTGCATTTGTTTGTAAATGTTTTTATTTTGCAATAAAAAAATAAATCAAATCACATGAATTCATTAGGATGAATAATTGAAATGTATAGAATATATATATGTATATTTTAGATGACCTTTTATTGTTATATTATTTTAAATGCATACTGAATGCATCGATTGTTTCTTGTAGGTAATAATACAAAATTTGTTACAGATTATAAATTAGATTTGACATTTTATTTTTTCAAATAGTGACCACGACGATTTTACTCCAGTGATAAATATAATTGTTTTATGTGTCAAATTGAATAGATAAAAATAAATAAATAAATAAGCCTCTAGTTAGTGTATATGAAGTAACTGACAAATCTGGTAGTATAAAATCAAATAATAAAGAATAATAATAATAATAATAAAAAATTACTCACTGATATTTGGGGAAAAAATGGTGGGGGGGGGGGATACAAACACTCTACAGCTTGTGACGTCACTCCGTTTATACAATCATTGAATTATCAAAATATAAATTAATCTCTCTCTCTCTTTTCTTTAGACGTTTAACATTTCTCTATATTATTTCTCTTGCACACGTGTTCTCATGTAGACATGTCATACATGTTAAGATCTCAGTAGAGCACATGGTGGCGCCAGTTACATGTTCCAAACATGTTTCCAAACTTCTGCAAACTTCCAAACTACTGCTAACATTTACCATGTTATTGTTTGTATACTGAAAAACAAATAAGAATTTCCCTGATACAATCATAAGTTACATTTTTATAACTTATTACATGTAGTGAACCTTATTTAGCACATTTCATCATTGTATTAACTGTAAATGGGCTTTTCAAAAAGTGTGTCATTTAATGATAGATTAAATGAGGTCTCCTCCCTATTCTACAATAGAATGGTGTGTGTGAGACCAGTGGTGTGTCAGTTGGGCCTGTCAGGTCACCTGTACAGGTGAAACAAGATTGGGCAACAGAGCAGATGTATGCGGAACAAGAAAGTTGACTTCGTCATTTGTTAGTGAACTCTTGTTAGAGAATGTCTTCACTCTGACAGAATGCACATTGTCAATGTCATACAGGGCATGTAAGTTCTCTTTATAATTAGGTGCATGTATAATATCTCACTCTGAAGAAATATGAGATCAGTAAATGCAAATTAGGTAAAGAGAAGTGAGAAGTCCATTCTAAATACTGAATTCACAACTTGGTTGACTTTTTCATCGGCTGACATGGAGATCGAATCAATGGTGGCAAACTGTGCACTTATAAAGGCTCGAGAAGGTAAGATGTTTTGTTTGATTGACAGGTTTGATGAATCAGTAGCATGACCACCTTACATTTTTAAATGTTAAAACATTCAATCAATATAAAGCAAAATTAACTCAATCCTGCTTTAAGCAATCTGCTGTGATCAAATATAAAAAAATAATAATTGTTAGCAAAATACTGTCATTTGTTTTTGTTTTGCCATTAGTAATCAAACTGAATACAGCTTCAATCCCAAAAATATTTTAGCCTATTTTTAAGATTTACACATTTCAGTTTCATAACAAAATGCCATTGTCATGTTTCACAAAATCAAATTAATTAAATTGAGAATATTTAGCTTTTTATTTTGTTTTATTAAAGATTACTCAGTTTAATTTGATGGTATTTTGTCATGAAATTGAAATTAAATCATTAAAAAACATTGAGTGACCAAAACAAAAACAACATTTTATGTGCATGAAATACTTTTGAGACATGTCCTGCGTGATGACATGCTATATTACATCTAAAACTATTTTAAACAGCATTTTGCTAATTATTTTACGATTATTATGTATGCAGCTTTATCACCTCATTTTAATTTGAAATATTACATGTAGTATTTTTCCTTAAACCAAGCAAAAAACTTTAAAAGAAACCATGACCAGTGACAGGACCTAAGATATACACAGTCCCTTATAATTCATATACATTTTAAGCTGAAATCTTGACATTGATTAAAAAAAAGCATTTGTAGATTCTTCGACACAGAGTAAAACATTGAAACTGACATGTCAAAATTCTAATAAAACTAACATTTTATAAACATTCACAATCATTTCACACAGACACCTTTATCATTTTATATTTTACACTTTATAAAGACAGTAAAGACTATAATAGTGTCTAATTCTGACACCTTAAACACTAGGATAATGTATATGATATTAAGTTCAGTTTCCTGTTTTTGAATGACTAGTAGGAGAAGAAACAGTGCATTCAACATATTTTCTTTTGTCCTACACCTGAAATACTGTGATGCTTGCGTCACAAACTGGTCAGACTTCTTTTATTGCGGTTATCACAACACACTGTCTGTCAGCATTACCTGCAATTTAGCTTATCTGAGGTCTAAAAATAGATTTTGTTGCCGTTTAAAAAAAACCTGTCGTTCACGTTCTTCAATCTTTCCAAAATAAAAAATAAAAAAACTCACTATCACGATGAATAATGTTTTTCCAGTGATTATGTGGTTGTACAAACTAGGGTTAGTCTTCACAAAATCTCCAAATTCCTAAATATAAAAACATGCTAGCAACATGTTAGCAATGCCTAGCTAAGTGCTAAAGTATGTTATCTATCTATCTATCTATCTATCTATCTATCTATCTATCTATCTATCCATCCATCTATCCATCCATCCATCCATCCATCCATCCATCTTATCCATCCACCCATCCATCCATCCATCCATCTATCTTATCCATCCATCCATCCATCCATCCATCCATCCATCCATCCATCTATCTATCTATCTATCTATCTATCTATCTATCTATCCATCCATCCATCTATCTTATCCATCCATCCATCTGTCTATCTATCAGTCTATCTTATCCATCCATCCATCCATCTATCTATCTTATCCATCATCCATCCATCCATCCATCCATCCATCCATCTATCTATCTTATCCATCCATCCATCCATCTATCTTATCCATCCATCCATCCATCTATCTATCTTATCCATCATCCATCCATCCATCCATACATCTATCTATCTTATCCATCCATCCATCCATCCATCTATCTTATCCATCATCCATCCATCCATCCATACATCTATCTATCTTATCCATCCATCCATCCATCCATCTATCTATCTATCTATCTATCTATCTATCTATCTATCTATCTATCTATCTATCTATCTATCTTATCCATCCATCCATCCATCTAGCCATCCATCCATCCATCCATCCATCTATGTTATCCATCCATCCATCCATCCATTCATCTCTCTCTCTCTCTCTCTCTCTCTCTATATATATGTGTGTGTGTGTGTGTGTGTGTGTGTATTACTTTTAAAAGTGTAGACCTTCAGGTGTTCCAACTTAGTACAAACAAACTTCAAAGTTTTACAACTTTTTAAACTTCCAGGCAAAGACTTGTGGAGCCAATATCAAAGTCTTTTCTAGCAGTTATAACTGATTAAAATAACTATCGTAAAGCTATTCTTTAGACTTTTGAATGTTGCGTTTTTGTTGTGTGAGCAGTGGTAATAGTGGCTGTAAGTGTGTCCGTTCATGCCTGATACAGTCTTCCCAAAGATTCAATCACGCAGTTATTTTTAGACTCGTCTCAGATAGTAGAAAATGCCGTGGATTCTTTTCAGTTTTGCTTGTCAACAAACCGTCATTCAAATAGATTACAGCACACAAACGTGATTAATTAACAATCTATCCGCCTGCTACAGCAAACGACTCATTTGCCTTCTTGTTAAGGTCTATGACTTCTACTTGCATTGCATGTCATTATTTCTTTTAATTTTGGAGTTAAATGTGACCTGGATATGTTTGGGTGAGATTCACCCATTTACCCATATTTTTAAGTGTGTATCATAGTTTTTTTCTCTATCTTTATATCATTGTGAAGTTGGTAACAATGGTAACCGTAAAGGGAGAAGTCGAAAATGGAAGGGATTTCTACATTTCCCGCATATAAACGAGTGCACACAGCTGGAGAACAGCATTGGTGAGCTGACGGAAACATTTGTTAATATTACAAATATTGGAAAGGTAATTTCCTGTAGGCTAAAATGAGATCAAGATGTATTTCAGTAAATTATATCATATTCTGTCTTGTAGAGCGAGACTACAACAGTCTGTGTGTGAAGCAGCCTATTGGAAAGCAACTCTTCCGAATGTTTTGTGCAACTAGATCCGATCTGCAGAATTGCATTGACCTCTTGGATGCAATGGTTTGCATATTTATGCATTTGGCAGACAAACAACTTACATTGCATTCAAGATATAATTTTTTTCAGTGACTGTATTCCCTGGAATTCAAACCTATGACCTTGGTATTATACCAGAAGAGCTAATATACTCTATATGCATACAGAATATGAATTTAGTCCATATTTGTCATGATAAATCAAAGTCATAGGGCAAATCTTGACAAAGTATACTTGTTGGTTTGCTTATTTTTGTGAATCATGCATTTGTTTGTACTCTCTCAGGAAGAGTACGAGGTCACGCCGGATGAATATCGAATGAACGTTGGCAAGCAACTCATTACAAATTATCTCACCTCACAGGTAATTTTCCCTCAAGATAAGACTTTTAACATTCTTGTTATTCTGGTTTCACTTTCAGAGACTCAACTGCCAGAGATTCAACTTTGTTTTAAGTTTAATTATTGAAATGGAAATATTGTAACGCAAAAAACTTTTTCAGTCAGAATTATATATAACAGCCCTAATGAACCAAGTCCATAGCCAGCTGGTAGGTGGCTGTGCAATGTATAAACCTCACTCCCCTGGCCTCAAGAGGTGCACTATCGACTCTCACTATGGGCTGTAGCCTTTAGCCTCCTCGTTAGCGCGCTCTCCTCCCATACTGGAGACCCCGGTTCAAATCTTGCTTGGAGCAGGTCAAGCAGATCAAATCCACATACAAATGCATTAATTTAACTACGCTGTTGGCCAAATCTACATTAATTGTGTTTTCATATGAAAAGTCCTAAAGTGATTGTAATCCAAAGCATGTGGTAATGGAGAAGGTTTTCTAACACTCCGTTTTCGGTGGAGGAAAACGTTCCAGTGTGAAAGCATTTTCGAAATGGCATACTTGTGTGGATAAGAGGCCTAAACTTAGTGAAATCAATGCATTATCAAACTAAAATGGATTATAGACCTCATCCACACGTTTTCAGTTTCCTAACATTGTCGGTTTCCAAAGTATGCAAAAATGGAGAGCATTTTCGCAAATGCTGTTCTTGTGTGGATAAGAGGTCTAAACATATCGAAACTAATGTGATTTCAAACAAAAAAGTATTAGAGTGGAAGTGGCTTTAGGCAACATCAACATTAACCCATTTTTAGTTTCCTAACATCCTTGCTTTCCAAAGTATGCGGTAATGGAGAGCGTTTTCGAAACGCTTAGTTTTCAGTGGAGGAAAACATCGTACTAGTGCGGATGAGAGGCGTAAACGTAATGAAACGTAAAACGGATTTTAGGCCGCATCTACACTAATCTGTTTTCAGTTTCCTAACATCACCGGTTTCCAAAGTATGTGAAAATGGAAAGCGTTTTCGAAAATGCTGGTCTAGTGCGGATGAGAGGTCTAAACATATCGAGATGAATGTGTTTTCAAACAAAAACGTATAAGAGTGGATGTGGCCTTTTAGTTTCCTAACATCATCGTTTTCTAAAATACGCGCTAATGGAGAGCGGTTTAGAAACGTTTCGTTTTCAGTGGAGGAAAACGCCGTTCTAGTGTGGATGCGAGGTGTAAATATATAGTGAAATAAATGTGTTTTTAAAAGAAAACGTATAAGGCCACATCCACATGAATCCATTTTCTGTTTCCTAAAACATTATCCTTTTCCAAAGTATGCGGCAATAGAAAGCATTTTCGAAAATGGTGTACTTATGTGGATAAGAGGCCTAAACTTAGCAAAATCAAAACTATTTCAAACTAAAACATACAGTTTAAGGCCACATCCACACTAATCCGTTGTCAGTTTTCTAACATAATCGTTTTCCAAAGTATGCGAAAATTGAGAGCGTTTTCGAAACGCTTTGTTTTCACTGGAGGAAAACGCCGTTCTAATGTGGATGAGAGGCATAAATATATAGTAAAATCAATGTGTTTTCAGTTTCCTAACATCACCATTTTCCAAAGTATGTGGTAATGGAGAGCGTTTTTAAAACGCTTAATTTCTGGTGGAGGAAAACGTTGTTCTAGTGTGGATAAGAGGTGTAAATGTAGCAAAAATGTATGCGTTTTCAAACGAAAAATTATTATAGGCCACATCACTTTCCTGACATCATCGTTTTCCAAAGTATGGAGAGGGTTTTCAAAACGCTCAGTTTTCGATGCAGGAAAACACCATTGTAATATGGATGAGAGGTGTAATCATAACAAAATAAATGTCTTCAAACGAAAACTTATTGTAGGCCTCATCCACACTAATGCATTTTCAGTTTCCAAACGTCATAGTTTTCCAAAGTAAGTGTTAATGGAGACATAGAGAAACCATTGTGTTTTCAAACTAAAATGTATTACTGTGGGCATGGCCTAACTTGGCTAAACAAGTGATTCAGCAAGATGCACTAACAGAAGTTTGGTGAAGAGAAAACAAACACATTTCCATCCTTATGTATGTTTCTGTTCAGCTTGTTCAAAGTATGCAGGGAATTTTAGAGAGCCATATTCAGAGGTGCAAATGCTTCCTGGAGTTCCGAGCATCTGAAGATGTCTTCAGTGACTGCCAGAAGTCAGTTTTATGAACTTGTTAATCAATGAGAGTTTATACACTCATCAGTGACCATCTAGTCTAATCTCTGCTTATTTTGGTTTGTGATAGAGCGCTGCATGAGTATTTGAGTGGAGCTCCTTTTGCAGAATATCAGAAGAGCATGTACTTTGACCGTTTCCTGCAGTGGAAGATGGTTGAGAGGTAAGTGTGGATACTATTTTCCACATTTAAAACTATGAAATAACACACATGAAAGTATGGAAATTTGTGACTGACAAAATGGTAAACAAATCAAACTGGTAGTGTATGTACGTAAGTAAGATACAAGTTACTATTGAAAAAAATAGAATGTAATGTCTCTTTAATCTCTGCAGACGGCCGATCACCAGAGACACATTTCGAGAATATCGTGTTTTGGGAAAGGGCGGGTTTGGAGAGGTAAGGCAACACTAAATACAACATGCTTTGACTTAATTTAGCCATAGAAGCATATAGGTCATCATAAAACGGAAGCTGATTTTAGAAATAATGAGGTAACTGTTTAAAGTCAAATGCCGCCTCTTATCGCAGGTATGTGCATACCAATCCCGCATATCAGGAAAAATGTACGCCTGTAAAAAACTGGAGAAAAAACGTGTGAAGAAGCAGAAGGGGGAATCCATGGCCCTCAATGAAAAACAGATTCTAGAGAGGGTGAACAGCCGATTTGTGGTGAGAATTAAGAAGATTTAAAGTCTTGCATCATTGATTAGTAACATAATCAACCATTTGACATAATATTCATGCAGAAATTACCATTTCTATTTGAGTGAATCTAACGAAACATGCCAAGAAAATGCCCAGGTCACATTTCACCGCAAAATCAAACTCCGTCAAATCAGTGTGGTCACATGACAAATTGTTATAATAGCACGAGATGACGGAACTCTAAGAAATCCTACGTATGAGCCAAGTCGTACGATATCTTACAATTTCACTATTTTGTGCAAATTATTAAGAGTTGTCATGAGACTATGTTGGTCAAACTCAAACTTAAAATCAGTTTTTTGAATTTCTCATTACTGTATTGCAAAAAAAACAACTAAATATTATTTAAATTGTATTAAGTATTATACATTCTAGAAGATATTTTTGCCTATTTTTAAAATTTATGAATGTCGAGAGCCTGGGTAGCTCAGTGAATATTGACGCTGACTATCACCCCTGGAGTCACGAGTTTGAATCCAGGGTGTGCTGAGTGACTCCAGTCAGGTCTCCTAAGCAACCAAATTGGCCCGGCTGCTAGGGAGGGTAGAGTCACATGGGGTAACCTCCTCGTGGTCAAAATTAGTGGTTCTCTCTCTCAATGGGGCACGTGGTAAGTTGTGTGTGGATCGCGGAGAGTAGCATGAGTCTCCACATGCTGTGAGTCTCCGCGGTGTCATGCACAACGAGTCATGTGATAAGATGTGCGGATTGACGGTCTCAGAAGCGGAGGCAACTGAGATTTGTCCTCCGGCACCTGAATTGAGGTAAGTAACCGCACCATCACGAGGACCTGGACATGCCAAATTGGGGAGAAAAGGGGATAAATAAAATAAAACAATAAAAAAAAATGACGGCCAGTAATATTATGAGAGAATTTGAGATAAAATGTGCTTATTTGTCATGATAATAACATCACAATGCAAAACATTACATTTGGCCCTAAAAATAAGCTTAATTTTCCGTTAGCAATATATAATTTCAGTAACACTTTAAAATAAGGTTATATTTGTTAACATTAGTTAACGATATTAGTTAACATGAACTTTTTACACAACTTATTAATCTTGGTTAATGTCTACTGCAACATTATCTTGCTTTTGATATTGGGGTGAATTGTGACCTGAACATGGTTTTGTGCAATTCACTTGTTTTTATTATACAGTTGTGCTCAAAAGTGTGCATACCCTTGGAGAATTGGTAATATATGTACCATTTTTAAAGAAAACATGAGTGAGCAGGCAAAAGACATTTCTTTTATTTCTTATGGGATTCATATTCAACTGTAGGTTATAACAGAATGGCACAATCATAAAACAAAACATGGCAACAAAGAAAAAAATGAAATGACCCCTGTTCAAAAGTCTTCATACCCTTAGTTCTTAATACTGTGTATTGCCCCTTCAGCATCAATGACAGCGTGCAGTCTTTTGTAATAGTTGTCTATGAGGCCCCAAATTCTTGCAGGTGGTATAGCTGCCCATTCGTCTTGGCAAAATGCCTCCAGGTCATGCAAAGTCTTTGGTCGTCTTGCATGAACCGCACGTTTGAGATCTCCCCAGAGTGGCTCGATGATATTAAGGTCAGGAGACTGTGATGGCCACTCCAGAACCTTCACCTTTTTCTGCTGTAACCACTGGAGGGTCAACTTGGCCTTGTGCTTAGGGTCATTGTCGTGCTGGAAAGTCCAAGAGCATCCCATGCGCAGCTTTCGTGCAGAAGAATGCAAATTGTCTGCCAGTATTTTCTGATAACATGCTGCATTCATCTTGCCATCAATTTTCACAAGATTCCCCGTGCCTTTAGAGCTCACACACCCCCAAAACATCAGTGAGCCACCACCATGCTTCACAGTGGGGATGGTATTCTTTTCACTATAGGCCTTGTTGACCCCTCTCCAAACATAGCGCTTATGGTTGTGACCATAAAGCTCTATTCTGATCTTGTCACTCCAAATTACAGTGTGCCAGAAGCTGTGAGGCGTGTCAAGGTGTTGTCGGGCATATTGTAACCGGGCTTTTTTGTGGCATTGGCGCAGTAAAGGCTTCTTTCTGGCAACTCCATGCAGCTCATTTTTGTTCAAGTATCGTCGTATTGTGCTCCTTGAAACAACCACACCGTCTTTTTCCAGAGCAGCCTGTATTTCTCCTGAGGTTACCTGTGGGTTTTTCTTTGTATCCTGAACAATTCTTCTGGCAGTTGTGGCTGAAATCTTTCTTGGTCTACCTGACCTTGGCTTGGTATCAAGAAATCCCTGAATTTTCCACTTCTTAATAAGTGATTGAACAGTACTAACTGGCATTTTCAAGGTTTTGGATATCTTTTTGTATCCTTTTACATCTTTATAAAGTTCCATTACCTTGTTACGCAGGTCTTTTGACAGTTCTTTTCTGCTCCCCATGGCTCAGTATCTAGCCTGCTCAGTGCATCCACGTGAGAGCTAACAAACTCATTGACTATTTATACACAGACACTAACTGCAATTTAAAAAGCCACAGGTGTGGGAAATTAAACTTTAATTGCCATTTAAACCTGTGTGTGTCACCTTGTGTGTCTGTAACAAGGTCAAACATTCAAGGGTATGTAAACTTTTGATCAGGGCCATTTGGGTGATTTCTGTTACCATTATGATTTAAAAAGGAGCCAAACAACTATGTGATAATAAATAGCTTCATATGATCACTATCTTTAAACAAAAGACAGTTTTTTGCATGATCAGTCATATTTTCAAAATCAATGCCAAAATTGCACAATTTCTGCCAGGGTATGCAAACTTTTGAGCACAACTGTATATTTATATCTATATTTGAATGTGTCAGGTCAGTTTAGCTTACGCTTTCGAGACTAAAGAAGCTCTTTGTCTGGTGTTGACGCTGATGAACGGAGGAGACCTGAGATTTCACATCTATAATATGGGCACGGAGGGGCTCAACAAAGACAGAGTACAATTTTATGCTGCTGAGATCCTGTGCGGATTGGACCATCTACATCAGAACTCAATTATTTATAGGTATGCTTTTAAAAAGTCTTTTAATTAAAGCTGAAGTGTGTATTTTTTAATGTTTAAATCATTTCACAGTTTAATATACAGAGTCAACCATAAGTAAGCCACTCATAGTCTAATTCCCAGAAAAGTGTAACACTGTGACTTTTTGGCGCTTTTACGACTTTGTTCTGTTTGTTTGTTTGCTCTGATGTTATGAGTTTGGGGGCGGGGCTGTCTGTTTGTTGGACCAATAGAAGAAGGGGGCAGTGTTCGGGAAACCTGTTCGAAAACAGTGATTCGTATTGCAATTTTGTTTAGTGATGCTAGAGGTGCAGAAATTACACAATTTGCATTGAATGCTGTGGTTTGACATTTAATGTGCTGGACGCAGTTGCTAATAATGGGAAATAATATACCTGATATATCAGCCAAACTTATATTATGCTGTTTTAAGATTGTTGCATCGACTCCGTATTTGTCTTTTAAATTTTTAGTAAATATTGTGTAAAATAAGTTTTAATTTAATTTGAGCATTTTTTTGTGCATCTTATTTGCTCATTAAAATATAATATTTATTACAGTATTAGTATTACATCTGCATTTTACTTTCGGCCATCGGCCACCCTGCTGTCTAGTAATCGGTATCACCATTTAAAAAAAAACATATCAATGGACCACTAATGTAAAGTGACCTGATCTACTGTCCCATGTGAAAAAAAATCAAAGTAGGACTAAGCCTTTATAATAATTATGTGTTGGTTGTTTTATTTCTTCTAGAGATTTAAAGCCAGAGAACATTCTATTGGATGATGATGGTATGTACACTTCCTCTTAAAACAAAAGACAAACTGCCTGTTCTAGTTTTCCAGCTTTGTAACTTTCTATTTTTATCTCTAATTTAACTTGTGCTTTCTATTTTTATCATAATCAACTGTAGATCAGTCAACACCAGGAAACATTTTCCAAAACATTCTCACAATCATAAACAAGGAACTTGTGAAAACACTTAAGGGCATGCTGTGTGGGTTTGATAAAACATTTGCAGCATTCACTGTTTTGTTGTATTTTGACATCATATCATTGTTTCATCGTATCAAATGCAAAGTCACACTTTTAAAGACAATGTACAAATATTGGTCATTTTACTAGAAAAAGAATGTAAAATGCTACAGTAAATACCTGTTAATTGTATAAATGTAAGTTACTTTATCATATACAATGCAAAATGCTACTATATTTAAATAGACAATAAATGTAATCTTACTGTAAAATAGTGTAAACTTTTTTTTTAAAAAGTATGAATTACCTTTTAATTAATGGTGCAATTTTCTCAAATGTACAGTAAAAATGTAGCTTTTCTGTAAAATATTGTTACAATGATCAGTACATTTAAAATTATCAAGTGACTTACCGTAATTCCAGTAGGATGGTATATTAACACCTTTTTCTAATTTTACTAGCAAAAGAATTCAATATGATAAAATACCTGTTAATTGTATAAATGTAAGTTAATTTACCATATACATTGAAGAATGCAACTATATTTAAATAAAATAAATGTAATCTTACTGTAAAATAGTGTAAAAAGTAAAAAGTATGAATGACCTTATAATTAATAGTACAAGTTTCTAAAATATACAGTAAAAATGTAGCTTTTCTGTAAAATATTGTTACAATAATCAGTACATTTAAAAGTATCAAGTAACTTACAGTAATTACAGTAGGTTGGTATATTAACATCTTTTTCTAATTTTACTAGCAAAATAATTTAATATGATAAAGTAAATACCTGTTAATTGTATATCTGTAAGTTACTTGAAAATATTCAATAAAAATCTACTATATTTAAATAAAGACAATAAATGTAATCCTACAGTAAAATAGTGTAAACTTTTATTAAAGTAAAAAGTATGAATTACATTATAATTATTTTGCAATTTTCTAAAATGTATAGTAAAAATATAGCTTTTCTATAAAATATTGTTACAATGATTAGTACATTTACATCGAGTAACATACCGTAATTCCAGTAGGTTGGTATATTAACATCTTTTTATAATTTTACTAGCAAAAGAATTCAATTTGATAAAATACCTGTTAATTGTATATCTGTAAGTTACTTGACTATATTCAATGAAAAACAAACTTTATATTTATTACTATAAAATAGTGTAAACGTTTTTTGAAGTAAAAAGTATGAATAACCTTATAATAACTTTCTAAAATGTACAGTAAAAAATTTAATTTTACTTTAATTTGTTACATTTCAGTACATTTAAAAGTATCAAGCAAGTAACTGTAACATTTGATGGAACGTTAGGAAGGAAGTCCCAAGAGCTGGATCTAGGTGCGGCTAAATAGAGATTTATTAAACAAACAAAGTACAATGTAATGGAGTAAATAAAGGAACAAAGAAAACATCCATGATGGGAAAACATAGGAACAAAGGAAACATCCACGATGGGCACTGGTCATACACAAGAGGTCAAAACACATAACAACTGACAAAGACTAAGCAAACAACAGGGTATTAAATACACAATGGATAATGAGTAATGAAAGACAGGTGAAAAAAAATCGAGGACGGTTGGCAGTGATGAGGGCAGGGAATTATGGGAAGTGTAGTCCATGGGAAAAAGATGATGGGGCGAAACACAAGACAAAAAACAGAGAATCATAACATAGCCCCCCCTCTAATGGGCGGCTCCTGACACCCAAGGAAGGCTGGTAAGAGAGGCAGGGCCTAGATGGAGCCGGAGACCAAGGTTACCAGAGCAGAACAGGTGGAAGGCCGGGAGACCAGGGAGATCAGAGCAGATCGGGCGAACGGCCGAGAGACCAAAGAGACCAGGGCAGATAAGGTGGACAGCCATGAGACCAGGGAGACCTGAGCACATCAGGCAGACAGCCAGGAGACTCAGAAGACCAGAGCAGATCAGGTGGACAGCCATGAGACCAGGGAGACCAGAGCAGATCAGGCGGATGGCCAGGAGACCAAGGAGACCAGAGCAGATCAGGCAAACATGGTAGGCGGAGCCGTGAAAGGCAGAGCTGTGAGAGGCTTGAGGGGCAAAGCTGTGGCAGGCAGAGCCGTGGGAGGCTCGAGGGGTGAATCTGTGGCAGGCAGAGCCATGGGAGGCTCGAGGGGTGAAGCCGTGGCAGGCAGAGCCGTGGGAGGCTCGAGGGGTGAAGCCGTGGCAGGCAGAGCCGTGGGAGGCTCAAGGGGCAAAGCCGTGGTAGGCGGAGCCGTGGGAGGCTCGAGGGGTGAAGCCGTGGCAGGTGGAGCCGTGGGAGGCTCAAGGGGCGGAGCCGTGGAAGGCGGAGTCGTGGCAGGCTCGAGGCACGAAGCCGTGGCTGGCGGAGCTGTGGGAGGCTCAAGACTAAGAGTCTTGGATGACTGGGAAATGACCTCCGTGGTCATGAGCATGGGCAGAGACTCAGGAATGAACTCTGTGGTCGTAAACACAGGCAGAGACTCTGGAACGACCTCCATGGTCGTGAACACTGGCAGCGACTCGGGAACGACCTCTGTGGTCGTGAACACTGGCAGAGACCCGGGAACGACCTCTGTGGTCGTGGGCATGGACAGAGACTCGGGAATGACCTCTGTGGTCGTGGGCACGGAGAGAGACTCAGGAATGACCTCCGTGGTCGTGGCCATAGACAGAGACTCGGGAACGAGCTCTGTGGTCGTGGGCATAGGTAGAGACTTGGAAAACGACCTCCATGGTCGTGTACAAGGGCAGAGACTCGGAGACGAGCTCTGTGGTCATGAACATGGGCAGAGACTTGGAAACGACCTTCGTGGTCGTGTACATGGGCAGAGACTCAGGAACGGAAGCATTTCTCCTTCTCCTCCTCCTCCTCCTCCTCCAGGAAGCCGAAGTTGGCAACGCAGACTCTGGGACTGACGAGGCTGGCAACGCAGGTTCTGGTATTGGCAAGGCTGGCAACGCAGGCTCTGGGACGGACGAGGCTGGCAACGCAGGCTCTGGGAAGGACAAAGCTTCCAGCTCATTGGCCATGGCTGGCGTGGGCATCGGCTCATTGGTCGTGGCAGGAAAGGGCACTGACAATTTGTGGGGAAGGGTCTTCATGGCCCTACACACCGATATCAGTGGCAGATAATTCAACTTGGAGACAAGGGCCGTGAAGGGCTTTGAGACAGGGGCTGCGGAAACTTGGAGCAAGGGGCCGTGGAATGCTTGGAGCAAGGAGTCGCGGAAGGCTGGACTGTGACATGGCGTGGAGCCAACTCAGACGTGGCTGTGACATGGCGTGGAGCCGACTCAGACGTGGCTGTGACATGGCGTGGAGCCGACTCAGACGTGGCTGTGACATGGCGTGGAGCAGACTCAGACGTGGCTGTGACATGGCGTGGAGCCGACTCAGATGTGGCTGTGACATGGCGTGGAACAGACTCAGATGTGGCTGTGACATGGCGTGGAGAAGACTCAGACATGGTTGTGACATGGCGTGGAGAAGACTCAAACGTGGCTGTGACATGGCGTGGTGCAGACTCAGATGTGGCAGTGACATGGCGTGGTGCAGACTCAGACGTGGTGGTGACATGGCATGGAGCGGACTCAGACGTGACTGTGACATGACTTGGAGCTGACTCAGATGTGGTTGTGACATGGCATAGAGCGGACTCAGGCGTGGAAGACTCAGAAGCCGGAACCAGGATTGAGAGAGGAGGATCCTCTGAAGCGAGTGTGTTGAGTATTAGCCTCACATATTCCTCCCACGTGTAATCTCCAGACTCTGGCAATTCCCTCCACTGGCATGTTGTGAGTCCAATCTTGTATATGGACTTTAGAGTGGCATCATCAAATCCAGTGTAGACGGCAACGGTGGAGAAGAAGTGGGAAAACTCCCTTATAGATAAGTCCGCCTGGCTTAGTTCTGCGAAGTAAGCCACTAGATCCATTTTGTGGTCAGTTGATATGTAATGTTTGATGGAACATTAAAAGGAAGTCCCAAGAGCTGGATCTAGGTACGGCTAAATAGAGTTTTATTAAATAAACAAAGTACAACGTAACGGTGTAAACACAGGAACAAAGAAAACATCCACGATGGGAAAACAAAGGAACAAAGGAAACATCCATGATGGGCACTGGTCATACACAAGAGGTCAAAACACATAAGCAAACAACAGGGCATTAAATACACAATGGATAATGAGTAATGAAAGACAGGTGTGTTGGGCCTCATGTATTCAGATAGAAGACAAAGGCAGGCCTAACACAGTCATAAAAACCTAACTCAAGCCCCCACATTCCAAGTCGTAAATTATACTGTAAAAATCGCGCCAAAATCAAACAAAGGGAGTCCAAAACAGACTACAAATCCCATGAAGCCTTGCTCACTAAAGGATCGAACTCTCAACTCCTATTGGATGAGGCACACAACAGAACGTCCCTCAAACATGACATCATCAGGAGTTGAAATACCTCTGAAATGCTTCTGGGATTTGCTTCCAGCAACTTTGTTCGTCCTGTATAGACGCAGCTCATCGCTGCTCTCAGGTGCAACCTCGTGGCACAAGGAAGTAACGTCCGACTTGAAACTGTGGCCATACAATCTCCATCTCGCTGGATGAGTTGAGATTACTCTGTGTTCAACCGAACACTCTAACGGATCTGAAGGAGACCGCCGAGCAATTCGCATCTTCATCCGTTTGCATACAGAAGTGAAGAGATTAAAGATTTCTCTTCCATCTTCAATCAAGTCGACATTTCTGAGTTCTCCGCCAGCCCGCCGAGAATCAACAGCCATACCGCCCGCCGACAGAGTGAGGAAATGGCCTCCCGTCATCACCCGAGCCTCAAGGAACCGGTTCAGAGTTAAAGGACGGAGGAAAACACATTCTACCTGTGTCCTCATGCGATTCAAGTAAGAGGTTTACATCTGGGCAGAGATAGAATATTATAGTGTGTTATTCTTGTGTTTCAAGGTTTTTGCTTGTACAGTTTACGGACCGCCATGTCCGCTCATTATTAATACTCAGGGTATTAATTATCACGAATTTGTTTTGCTGTATTGTGGTCCAACCAAATTGGACTGTTGTGCAATTTCGCCATCGTGGTTGAGACAGGTAAACTGAGTTCATCCATTAAAGAGTCAAAGTACGCGGGACTGTTTACGAGCCGTCCACCGCGTCTCTGAGTGATGAACTAACAGCTGCTTTCTCTCCCACGATCGCGAAATCGGCTTTAGGGCCATCACTTCTCTCTCTCTCTCGTACTAACCACACAAACACACACACGCACGCAACCCCTCAAAAACATTCTGGCACACATTTTTGGCTCCTAGATAGCTTAATGCTAAAGCCCAGCTTTGTCCCTAAGCTATCGTACAAGCGGATACACGCAATAACATGTAGACGCCATTGACTGGTTTCTCTCCGCCCACATTCACGGTCATATTCCCTGGCCGGAAGTCTCGCATGACATACTCTCCACGAGAGTCACGTCCGCCATTTTGTGCGTGTCCCTCCTTACACACACACACACACACACACACACACACACACACACACCTTATGTGTTATAGGCTTATTTTTATTTCCATATCTAATCATATCACTGTTTAGTTTGTAGTTGTAAGTCAGAAGTTTATTGACTGCATTGTATTAATTATTAATTGATATTACTGCATAAATAAACTTTGTTTATATTACAAAGAGAAGTGTTTTGGTTTGTTTTGCATATGGCTGTGTCACGCTGACGGGATGTCAGTGCTTGGATTCAAACCTTCATTCATTGTTTTTCTTCCCGAAAATCGATATTCTTCGGATGTCGATTTTCCTAAGAAAACAATCTAATATAGAGACTGTTATACTATCTGGTTATTAGTCCCTGATTCCAGGGTGGTGCCCCGTCAATGTTAATCCTTATTAATATTCTATTGATTTTTGATAATTGATAATTATCTTTGATGATTGTTGAATTTGAATGATCAATAAGCTAGTGTTAATTTTAATTAATGTTTCATAGATGTTAACAATTAATGATTATCTTTGATAAGTGTTGATTTTAAAGGATTAAAAAAAGCTAACACTGATTCTCATCAATGTTCTATTGATTTTAATAATTAATAATTATCTTTGATAATTATTAATTATTGCTAATAACCAAACCCACTCCTAAACGTTGCACACTACATTTACTGGAGCCCCATATGAGGTTTTAATGAGTTAGATTCAATTAATTAATTTAAATATTAATTAATAACTAAAGAAATAATTATTAATTATTTCTGATAGTAACACTGATCTAAACAACCAGTAAAGCCCTACAGGTGAAAGCAACTGAGGACAGTTGGCAGTGATGAGGGCAGGGAATTATGGGAAGTGTAGTCCATGGGAAACAGATGACAGGGGCAAAACACAAGACAAAAAACAGAGAATCATAACAGTAACCTAATTCCAGTGGGTTGTCTAGCAGGTCATTTAATGATAAATACGGTTATAAACTATCAAGAAGAAAGCCATCCCGCAAAGCATTTTTTTTTTTTTTTACCAAAGAATTTACAAAATGTCTTTATAGTGCACGTACATGAGAATATGCATGAGAATCTGGATGTATTTTCCATAGATGTTGAGATGTGTATGAGATTGTTTGTATAACTAACACTTTTTAGGAACACTGCCTCAAAGGTATTCAGTGAGGATGCCTGATTATGGAAAATAATTCACAGCCTAGACAGATTTAAAAACTGAAAAGTCTTCCTGGAAAATAATCTGGATTTAATCGAGATGTTTACTGACAGGTCACATTCGGATATCAGATTTGGGACTTGCCATAATCTTGCAAGAAGGAAAACCCGTCAAAGGCAGAGTGGGCACAGTGGGGTATATGGGTATGAAAATTATCTTCTTAATAATTCAACATAATCAGTATTTTTAAAGGGAAAGTTCACACAAAAATGAAAATTCTGATATCATTTACTCATGTTGTTCTAAACCCATATGACTTTCTTTCTTCAGTGGAACACCAAAGGAGATGCTAGGTGGAATGTTAGTCTCAGTCACCATTCATTTTCATTGCTTCTTTTTTCTATACAACGAAAGTGAATTAGTGACTAAGGCTAAAATTCTGCCATTAAACAAAATCTCCTTTTATGTTCCACAGAAGAAAGTCATATGCATTTGGAACAACATGAGGGTGAATAAATGACAGAATTTTCACTCCCAGGTGAATTAAGAAATCTTATAAAATGTAAAAAATGCTCACGAAAACATGTCCAGGTCACATTTCACGGCAAAACAAAAATATTCCGGGTTCAATACAAGTTAAGCTCAATCGACAGCATTTGTGGCATAATGTTGAATAGCACAAAAAAAAAAAAAAAACTTCTGTAACACAGCTCAATGGAAAAGAATAGGCGAGAACCGGCTTGACAATATAAATGATAATTTAATGAGAAATTAACCAAAAAGACAAACACACACATAGATGTCAGACAGCTGTCCGTAACTCTCTCTCTGTCACACTGACGTCTCTGGTCGGCAATATCCCTCTCAGGCTTAATCAGCCTTAGGATCAAGATCTGGCAGGGGACGGGGAGGGAAAACAACAATAAAAAAAAAACACGGTACTTACACCATAATGGTGATGATACCAACTTAAAATATAATTAAAATAATATTTAAAAAGAGAGGGAAAGGCCAACATGGAGCGGCAGCAGGAGAGAGAGAGGAGAGAGAGAGAGAAAAGAAAAATTATTATTTACTCGCTGGTTCTCCGATACATCGTAGCCTGGTCCTCGACCACTCCTCCACCCTCTGGTGGATGACAGCCGCACCTCCCAGAGTGGACTGGAGGCAGTCCTCTGGCCCCTGGCGGAAGGAATGCCCCGCTGCATTTTTGGTGGATGGTAGGGGTCTCCCCCACCCCTGGCAGCGGTCCTCCCACTCCAGGCGGTCGGCCAGGAGCACCTCCCTGCTCGCGTTCGGTGGTCTTAGACCCTGCCATGTTTCAGTGGCTGGTAGGGGTCTCCTCTGCCCCTGGCAGCAGCCCTGACTGCTCCAGGCAGTCAGTTAGGAGCCCCTCCTCCCCTCGCGGTCGGTGGCCGTTCCTCCGTTCACAGGTGGCCGGGCTCCGCCGTCCCCCGGTGGGTGGCCTCGGCTGCTCCGTTGGGGTGGATGGTAGTGGCGATGACTATACTACGGCGCATCCCTCTTCCTTCCCGGGTTTCGGCACCAGTGTAACACAGCTCAATGGAAAGAAGGAGGCGAGAACCAGCTTGACAATATAAATTATGATTTAATGAGAAACTTAACCAAAAAGACAAACACACACACACAGGTGTCGGATAGCTGTCCGTAACTCTCTCTCTGTCGCACTGCCGTCTATGATCAGCCTTGTCCCTCTCGGGCTTAATCAGCCTTATTAGGGGCCGGGTATGCAGAATCACAACCCGGTCCCGCCCTCCGTCCTGCCACAACTTCCTTTTAAAAAATAGGTTCCAGTGAGGAACTTACAGTGGAAGTGAATGGGGCCAAATTTTGGAGGGTTTAAAGGCAGAAATGTGAAGCTCATAATTTTATAAAAGCACTTACATTAATTCTTCTGTTAAAACTTGTGTATTATTTGAGCTGTTATTTGGTAACACTTTCTATGAAGCCCATATTTATAATGCATTAGCAATGTCTCATAATACACCTTACAATGTTATTATAACCACAATTATAATACTTACCTATTTAGAGTTATACTTTAGAGTATAATGTATTATAACACAAGCAACATCCAAATTTATCTGCAGAAGTAATAATGTATTATATATATTTGTAATATATAATAGGTATGATTTAAGTAAACTGACAAAAGCAATGTCTTCTTATAAGTATCCATAATATATTTTTAAGTGGTTATAAGACATTACAAGTCAAGCTGGAAGTTCTATACATTACACATGCACAAAATACACAATAACACACATTCAAAGTAAATTTTGAGATATTAAGAAAAACACTTGTACAGCTACAAGGTTAAAATATATCACACATGTAGCCAGTCTTCTTGGTTGTAATGCATTATACTCTTAAGTACAACTATGAATAGCAGAAGTCTTATAATGTATTATAACTTAAGTTATAATTATTTATGAGAAGTTATAACTTAATATAAGGTGTATTATGAGACATTATGAATTCAGAATACAGTTGTGGCCAAAAATATTGGCACCCTTGGTAAATATGATCAAAGAAAAATATTTCTTTATTGTTTATCCCTTTGATCTTTCATTAAATTTTTTTACAAACATCTATCCTTTAGTTGAAGCAAAACAATTGAAAGAGGGGAAATATCTCATTATTAAATAAATATTTTTCTCCAAAACACATTGGCCACAATTATTGGCACCCCTAGAAATTCTTATGAGTATATCTGAAGTATATTCCCCTTCATATTTTACATTTTTTTAGTGCACCTGGGTGACTAGGAACATTAAATTGTTCAGCCATGACTTCCTGTTTCACAGGGGTATAATTATGAGGTACCACACAAGCCAAATTCCCTTAATCATCAATCACAGTGGATTAGACCAGAGAATAAAGTTATGATGTGCGGCAAAAGTGTGTTGAGCCTCACAAAATGGGAAATGGCAATAAGAAAATAGCTAAAGTACTGAAAATGTCCATTTCTACCATCAGGGCAATAATTAACAAGTTACAATCAAATGGAGATGTTAAGAATCCGCCTGGAAAAGGACGTGTGTCTATATTGTCTTCACGCACAGTGAGGAGGATAGTTCAAGTGGCAAAAGAATCTCCAAGGAAATTAGTTGGGTCTTGGGGTCAGAAAGTTAAAAAAAAAAAAAAATATCAGACATCACCTACATCACCACAAGTTGTTTGGGAGGGTTTGAAGACAAAAGCCTCTGTTCTCATCCAACAACAAACTCAAGCATCTTCAGTTTGCCAGACACCACTGGAACTTCAAATGGGACCGGGTTCTGTGGTCAGATGAAACATAAAAAGAGATTTTGGCAGCAAACACCAGAGATGGGTTTAGCGTACACAGAGATGCAGAAGTACCCAATGCCCATGGTTAAATGTGGTGCTGGATCTTTATTGTTGTTTTTCTGCCAGAGGTCCTGGACATCTTGTTCGGATATATCGCATCATGGACTCTATCAAATACCAACAGATAAAAAAATCAAAACCTGACTGCCTCTGCCAGAAAGCCTAAAATGAGCCCTGGTTGGATCTTCCAGCAGGACAATGATCCAAAACAAACATCAAAATCAACACAAAAAATGGTTCACTGACCATAAAATCAAGGTTCTGCCATGGCCATCCCATTCCCCTGACCTGAACCCCATAGAAAACCTGTGGGGTGAACTGAATAGGAGAGTCCACCAACATGGACCTCTAAATTTGAAGGATCTGGAGAGATTCTGTATGGAGGAATGGTCTCAGATCTCTTGTCATGTGTTCTCCAATCTCATTAGGCATTATAAGAGAAGACTCAGAGCTGTTACATTGGCAAAGTGAGGTTGCAAAAAGTATTAAATAAAAGGGGGCCAATAATTATGGCTAATGCGTTTTGGAGAAAAATATTTATATAATAATGAGATATTTCCCCTGTTTCAGTTGTTTTATTTTAATTAAAGTTTAGATTTTTGTGAATTTTTTGAATGAAAGATCAAAAGGATAAACAATGCAGATTTTCTTTTCACAGCCTTCTTTGCTCATATTTACCAAGGGTGCCAATATTTTTGGCCACTACTGTAGTGCATTTATAATGCCTTTAAAATGCAGTATAAATATGGGCCTCATAGAAAGTGTTACCGTTCTTTTTACAGTCGTTTTAAGGTTTTATTGTTTACGGTGTTACGTTGTCATGGCAACAAAGTTGTAAAATTGGAAATCATTTTACACAGTAAAGGTTGGAAAGTGACTTTATCACACTTAAATCATGTTAACACATAATGTTTATGTCTTGTGTCTATACTTTTGAAATAGTGAGTATTTTAACGTTTATGGATTGGCCCCATTGACTTCCATTTGAAGTGTCTCATTGGAACACAGATTTGTGCTTTTTTTTAAAGAAAAGCACAAAAAAATTTTTGTGGTTATAAACATTATGCAACAAATGCTGTCGATTTAGCTAAACTTGTATTGAACCCGGAATATTCCTTTAAGAATGTTTTGTGAATCCCAGATTTTCTTGAGGAGCTTCACAACGACTAATTTCTATTTCTGATCATTTGGACAGATAAAATAATGTAGCTGTAGGTTGAGTTCCTGTGTGCAAGTTTCATAAATGTACTACCATTTTCATATCTTTCCTTGGTAAAACTCAAGTATAATCCCGATGTTTATGGCTTGTTTATGATGATGTCATCAGCTCCAGAAGTCGTCGCCAACACTTACTACAGTGTAAGTGTGGACTGGTGGGGACTTGGGTGTCTAATATACGAGATGACAGCCGGAAATCCACCATTCCATAATCACAAAGAACGACTTCCCAGACAAGAGAAGGAACAGAGGGTTCTGGAGATGTCCGAGTCTTATGGGAGTAAATTTGACGAGGACACTAAATCCATCTGCAAAAGCGTGAGACCACATTTAATGACCTCTAGCAACCCTGAATACCTATGGAAGTATTATAATGACAAATGTATTTGAAATAAAAAGCATGCTAAATTGCACTAATTGAAAAATAAATGCATTGCATTAACAGTGCTTGCATTTTTTGGGGATGCAATATCATATGGTTGTATATTTAAGATGTGAATATTTCAATTGAAAACATTTTGCACAAAATTTCTTAATCTTTTTTTAATTTCTTTATTTCATCTTTATTATTAAACAGTCCATTATATTTAAATTTGCAAATTCGCCTCTAAAATTTCAGTGGTTAAAATTAAGTTTAATTAAGTATTAAGTAGAGTGCCAATGCACAGTCTTCACTCTCTGTTACTAGGCTTTATCACTAGGTGGTACAAGGTTGAATTTCTAAACTGAATTCTAACCACTGAAATTTCAGAGGCGAATTTGCAAAGCGAAATGTAATGGACCGAGTATTACCTGTTGAATAATAAACATGAAATCTTCAAAAAAATATATATATATTTTTTTTTACTGAATTTTGGAAGGTGAATATTTAAAACTGTGCAAAATGTTTTCAATTGAAATATTCACAGCTTAAATCAACTCTGATGGATTTTTGTGCTGAGGCCGCAATTTGTCACACTCAAATTTAAAAGATCACCATTCACACATACTGTAGATTAATTGCAAAAAATTGGTCTAATTTTTCAGAGAACCCCCCAAATACAAATAAAGACTCAAATTATTCATAAATAACATTGTATGTGTTTAGAATCTTATGATAAACAGACATTTTTTTTTTTAAAAGAAAAACACGTTTGTTGTTGTTGTAACTTTGTAAACATGTAATTCTAGTTCTGTTTTCTCTACCTCACTTTGAAAAGTCTAATTTTATTCCACTAGATAGCATTAGAAAAAAATAATTGTTTCTCTATTACATTCCATCACAATATACAGATCTGAAATGTAGGTGGCGCTCTAACACATTTTAGCCCTCACAGATGTGCTCGTCCATAGACATTCAGTCTAATTTTCAGTTCAAGCACCACCCCCAGTGTTTCACTGAATATCTCGGCCTCTGAGTGGACCAGAAGCTCAATCTAGGTTTCATAAGAAACCTTTGTGATGATTATCAATAGTCAAAAACATATTTTCTGATGATGTTTTTGCATGCTATTCTTCTGGATGGCATATTTTGTTCTGGAAATTTAAGATATAACATTTAATTATTCAACCAAGCAAGCTCACAGACAAGTAAACATTGGCTCATTTTGTTTAGAAAACATCCTAAGGTAAAAGCAGATTTAAAGTTTTTAGCTATTTGGGGCTTACAGCAGCAGTTATCAGAGCATAAAAGAGACGTTAGTATTTAATGACTTACAGAAATCATATTTCACTTTGTGATTATTTTGAAAATCTTTCGAACTGTGGTATTAGGGCAACAAAGTGAACTGTACAGTGAGCGCTTTCATTTGATATATGACTTGTCCAATTATGTGCTATATGAAAACATAAATGCAGAAGTGATGAGATATCTCTGAAAAGTTCAGATTCGAAGCTTTCACATGATACCTCATATGACTGACTTATGTATAAGGAGACTTTAACAGATGTAAGCGTACATTTTTTTCATGATATAGTGCCCCCCTTTGGACTCACCGGCGGGTCCATAGAGTTTAAGGGGTTCAGTACACAACCATATGAAATTGCATTCCCAAAAAATGCAAACACTGTTAATGCAATGCGCTTCTTTTTTCAGTTAGTGTAATTTAGCCTACTATGACATTTGTCATTAATATACTTCCATAACCATAGCAACCATATAGCTACATCCTTAACAACAATCAGAACACCTTAGCAACACCTTGACGACCACCACAACACTTGTTGTTTTTAGATATTAAAGATAGTTCCTTTCCATCAGTCAGTCGAACTCACTCAGCTATCTTTAAAACTCATGTATGTAGTTGTTGAGCAACAATTTGTTCTATTTTAGCTCTTGACTAAAAACCCAAAGGAGAGACTGGGCTGCAAGCCAGAGGCCGGTGCAGAGGTCATCAAAGGTCATCCATTCTTCAAGGATATCAACTTCACGAGGCTGGAGGCCGGAAGGATAGAACCACAGTTTGTTCCTGATGTGAGTGATTTTGTAGCGATATCACACTTAAAACAATAATGTATTTATTGTGTGAATTATTTTCTCATCTCACTTTCATCTTTCTGTTAGCCAAGAGCGGTTTACTGCGCAGATGTTCTGGATATCGACCAGTTCTCCACCGTTAAAGGCGTGATCCTCAATGAGGTGGATGATGATTTCTATGTCAAATTTAACACGGGTAGCGTGCCCGTCACGTGGCAGAACGAGGTAAGGATGTTGCCTTTTAATGAAACTCAAATCAATCCAAATTTATTTTTAAATCAAAACGTCAAAGTTATAGACCAGAATGACCCCATATAAACACACGGACACATATAATAAAAAATAAATAAATAAATAAATAAATACTTTGCTACGCGTGCCGCTTATACCGCTTAGTTGGAAATGGCCCTACGTGATGTGTTATATTATGTGCATGCATTTTACTGATTGGTTAGATATCTGATAAGTTTAATTTATCCTTTTCATTTAGATGATTGAAACAGAGTGTTTTAAGGACCTGAATGTGTTCGGGCCGGGTGGAACACGATCACCTGATCTGGAGCGCAGTGTGGTGCTCGAACACTACAACTCAGAGACGCAGCTCAACAAATACAGTTCTCCGGAAAACTCTCGACACAGATTACTGAACAGAATCTTCAAGAGACGTGTAAGAAATTATTTCAAATCATGCCATTGCACTTTACTACCCACAAACTACACCACTGCTTTTTATTAACTGAATATTTTGGGGTTTTTAGAGTTTAAAGGTGCTGTAACTGATTTTATTTATTTATTTTTAAAGAGATGACACACAGAAAACATCCCTATTACCTGTCAGATATCACTGAAATAGGTGCCTCGGTCAGATTAATTGTTTAGCCAATCAGAAGACTTTGAAGCACTTTCTACCTAACAATAATTCAGGGCAGCACCAGGGGCGTGTCTGGGATTTATTGCCAGGGGTGGCAAGAGAAGAGTAAGGTTTGGCATCCAGTATGTTTGTCTGACATGGGTGGGGTGGGGGTTTGTCTACTGAGGCGGAACGTTATTATGGACTATTCGCGACACGGACTGGTTAAGCCATTGTGCACCATCTCCAGGACGCAAGCGGGGTCCGAGTTGGGTTGGCAAAGCTAATTTTTAGAGTGGCAGCTGCCACCCCATGCCACGCTTCTGGCCCCGCCCCTAAGCAGCACATACACTGGCGGCCAAAAGTTTGGAATAATGTACAGATTTTGCTCTTATGGAAAGAAATTGGTACTTTTATTCACCAAAGTGGCATTCAACTGATCACAATGTATAGTCAGGACATTAATAACATGAAAAATCACTATTACAATTTCAGAACTTCTTAAACTACTTCAAAGAGTTCTCATCAAAAAATCCTCCACGTGCAGCAATGACAGCTTTGCAGATCCTTGTTATTCTAGCGGTCAGTTTGTCCAGATACTCAGGTGACATTTCACCCCACACTTCCTGTAGCACTTGCCATAGATGTGTCTGTCTTGTTGGGCACTTCTCACGCACCTTACAGTCTAACTGATCCCACAAAAGCTCAATGGGGTTAAGATCCAGAACACTCTTTTCCAATTATCTGTTGTCCAATGTCTGTGTTTCTTTGCCCACTCTAACCTTTTCTTTTTGTTTTTCTGTTTCAAAAGTGGCTTTTTCTTTGCAATTCTTCCCATAAGGCCTGCACCCCTGAGTCTTCTCTTTACTGTTGTACATGAAACTGGTGTTGAGCGGGTAGAATTCAATGAAGCTGTCAGCTGAGGACATGTGAGGTGTCTATTTCTCAAACTAGAGACTCTGATGTACTTATCCTCTTGTTTAGTTGTACATCTGGCCTTCCACATCTCTTTCTGTCCTTGTTAGAGACAGTTGTCCTTTGTCTTTGAAGACTGTAGTGTACACCTTTGTATGAAATCTTCAGTTTTTGGCAATTTCAAGCATTGTATAGCCTTCATTCCTCAAAACAATGATTGACTGATGAGTTTCTGGAGAAAGCTGTTTCTTTTTTGCCATTTTTGACCTAATATTGACCTTAAGACATGCCAGTCTATTGCATACTGTGGCAACTCAAATACAAACACAAAGACAATGTTAAGCTTCATTTAATGAACCAAATAGCTTTCAACTGTGTTTGATATAATGGCAAGTGATTTTCTAGAACCAAATGATCAATTTATCATGATTACTCCAGGATAAGGTGTTGTTGGAGTGATGGCTGCTGTCTAGATTTGATCAAAAATGACTTTTTTTAAATAGTGATGGTGCTGATTTTTACATCAGTAATGTCCTGACTATATTTTGTGATCAGTTGAATGCCACTTTGGTGAATTAAAGTACCAATTTCCTTCCGAAACAGCAAAATCTGTACATTATTCCAAACTTTTGGCTACCAGTGTATATGGGCAAAGTTTGAGAGTTGTCTGTTTGTCGTGTGAGTGCTTTTTTGCTGTTTTTAATTTTTTTGACAATTACCCAGATACCAGACGTACATCTCTGAAATGTCTGTTTAAAAAAAAATCTTCATTTGTGTTCAGCAGAAGAAAGAAAGTCATACACATCTGGGAAGGCATGAGGGTGAGTAAATGATGAGAGCATTTTTTTGGGGATATACTGTCCCTTTAACATCACTTACAGCACCTTTAATGTCTACAAACATCTTCTGTGGGTTTGTCGATTACCACAGAAACATTATTTCGACTCGTCTGTGTGTCAAACGGGGAAACATGTCGGACTGTGAATAAACATTCAATTTTTTTTTTTTTTTTTTTTACTTTTACCAAAGAATTCATTAACGCTTCACCAATTTTAAATAAATAAATATAATGTAAACATGGTTCTCTACATCAAACTGAAGGTTGAGTCGAAATTGTCAGTGGTAATCCACAACACATGCTCTCCAGATGAAGCTATAACCCATTTTAGTTTAATATCATTTACACCTAAAATGCTGTATGTGTTTTAAAATGACCATTTCACTTTCTTCTCCACTTGTTCTGTTGCAGCACAGGGGTCAGTCCGCTGAACCCATATGCCATTCTACATCCAGCCTGGGCTCAGATTAACTGTATACATTCTTCGCAGACTGTATTTTGGTCAGAGCTTTAAAACAAATGTACTGTATGACAAACCCTACAGTCAGCATGCTTTTATATTACAAAAGATTTTCACTTCAGTTGTTTGCTTTTTCTACATAAATGACTAAAAGCCAGTGTTCAAATGGTGTGCGTCTTCTTGAATTAATATTAAAGCCTAAAAGGGTGGGTATATCATAAAACATACATTTATGGAAATAAAAACTGTTCAAGCTGTTTATAAACCTATGGTTTAACTTTATTAAAACAAGTTTATGTATCAAACATGGATTAAGGGGGGAACAAATCACATTTTACATCTAATCAAATAATGTAAACAATGAACAAATTATCACTGGATAAAAAGAGGGTGATGAATGGAAACCACATGATGTCTGAGAACACTGTCAGGTCAGACACACACTTCTCAGACTTACACAGGTTAATGTACAGTTAACCCAAACAGGAATTGAGCAGTTTATATTAGCAAAGGATGAACTAAAATGCCACACAAAACTAGCCACCGCAAGACTGGAAGGGTGAATCTTATAAAAAGATGTCCAGTTCATATTTTGCCCCCAAATCAAAAGATATAAATAATAATTTGCGTAAAGAACATTAAGTCTGTTTTTAGGACTATTAAGGTCTTAAGACCTCTTTTTTGCATTGTGACATTTTTTTTTCATGACAATCAAGCACGTTTTCACCCCAATTCTCTTAACTGTAATGCATCGAGACATTTTACTTTAAGTTTTTATAATTATCATAATTCATGATTTTCATTACTAAAATCAACAAAGGCAGTACCGCAAATACTACCATCATGTATAAATACTTTTGCATTACATTAATGAGATTCTTGTCATGAAAATAATGTTAAAATGCAAAAAAGGTCCTAAAAATAGGCTTCATTTACATCAAGCAAAATATAATTTTTTATTTCTTTTAATTTTGGATCTAGACATGTTCTTGGCAGGATTTGTAAGATTCAGGAAATTAACTAGCAGGACAGATCCCAAGATAAAACTGCAGTACGAGGAAATGTAATGGGTAACCTCTAACACAACATCAACCCTACTTACATACAAATACACCATTCTAAAGCGCATTCACATCATATTCTAGCCGTTTACATCAAGTTCAGCTGCAGTATTTATACCTGTGTGGTAGAGTGCGTGTGTGTTATTAAAAGATTTAAGTAAATGGTTGTGCGTCACATGTAAAGCACTACTCAGCTGTTCTCATGAGCATTTATGAGCAGTTGCTCATACTCAACCCTTATGGGAAATTAATTTGGCATCCTGTGTCCTCAGATGACGGTTCGGTTTAACCCTCCCATGGGGGGCTGCGTCGGCCGTCTACATCGGTCTCGACGTGGTACAGAATGTCTGCCAGCGTGTGTTCAGTGACAGCGACCCATCCCATGTCACTCATCTGATCATACACAACAACAACAGGGAAACATTTACAAATGCTGCACATTATGATGGAACAGAGAACAAATAGAGAATAAATGAAACCATTTTGAAGTAACAGAGTTTGTGTCATTATGAGTTTCTGTACAGGGTCCCCACTCCTTCTGACCAAAATTTCCATGATTTTTTTATTTTATAGAGGCGGCCCTTCCATAGAGCCATTACTAGCCAATGAAATATTTAATAAAATGTCTCGTGTGAAATACTTAGACAGCAGAGTTGCAGTTTGTAAACTTTGCACGGCTAGAATTTCACAAATGGGAAACAACTCGTGTCATGCACAGAGTAGATGTCTTAAACGACTTGCCAGAACTCTGTAGAGTAGTTAAAAAATGAGTTTAAATGACTTCAACCTAAGTTATGTAAACTTCTGACTTCAACTGTATATACTGCACATATTTCAGTGCTTTTCTTAAGATTTCATTCACTTTCATGCCTTTTCCAGGCCTGGAAATCACAATTGGAAAATTGGCTGATATTTCTAGGTTTTAAATGACCGTGGGAACCCTGATGCACATCAAAAGTGGATCAGCTGCCTAGAATTTGGTGTAAACAATCAACGTTTTGGATAAAGAGCTTTCCAATATGAAAAATACTCAATCAATAAAACACTTTGGTCAGTCTAGAAAATGTTTGAATTTCGCACTTACTGGCTGAAACTTGATGTCTTTTGGAGGATATTTAAAGTGTGGTCCAAAATTAACAGACACCTGGAAAGGGAGAAAAATGTAGCATGAAGTAAAACGATTTCATCAGTTTCAGTTCATTAGGTGAGTGACGGCACTGCTTTCTATTCGATTTGGTTTAAAACAGCACCATAAACAGTAACAAACAACCCTTATTACACACCTAAGAGGGACATACATTTGTCAAATATATTATATTGACTTTTGCTTCTCAAAAAAGCTAAGACGACATATAACACTGTGTAACAAATTTTTTTTTGTTCCTGGGTAGTAAGTGTTATTTCCTGCTTGCTTATGCCTCAAAAGTATAGAAAATGGCTATTATTCCCCACGATCTTTGCTTTTGTGATCAGAACAGTGATATTTTGAAATGTACCTATTTCCAATGAGAAAACGGGTGAATGTGTGTCTTTTCGTTCACATAAAGTCAGAAAAAAACGACATATGAATCCAAATTAACATGTATTTATACTAAAGTAATATTCAAAGCTGTGCTGGTCCATAATGGTAACAAGTACCCGTTTCTTCCCCTGGCTCACTCGGTGCACCTCAAAGAGGATTACAACAGCATCAAGACCTTGCTGGATGCCTTGAAGTATGATGAGTATGGCTGGGAGGTCATAGGAGACTTCAAAATGGTGGGGTGTCCAAGGCGGTTTTACCAAGTTTCCCTGCTATCTTTGCCTTTGGAACAGCAGGAACACCAAGGTGCACTACCACAGGCGGGACTGGCCACAGCGGACCGAGTTCTCTGTGGAGAGGAACAACGTCAAGTGGGAGCCACTGGTGGACCCCCGGAAGGTGCTGATGCCACCACTGCACATCAAATTGGCCCTTATGAAACTATTTGTCAGAGCTCTAGATAAGGAGTCGGCAGCCTTCAAGTACCTTCAAGACCTCTTCTCTAAGCTGTCTGAGACGAAGGTCAAAGCCGGTGTCTTCATCGGACCACAGATAAAGAAGGATTTTGGATTCATATGTTGTTTTTTTCTGACTTTATGTGAATGAAAAGACACACATTCACCCGTTTTCTCATTGGAAATAGGTACATTTCAAAATGTCAATGTCCTGGTCAAAAAAGCAAAGTTTGTGAGTTATAATAGCCATTTTCTATACTTTTGAGGCATAAGCAATCAGGAAATAACACTTACTACCCAGGAACAAAAATTGCATTACATAGTGTAATCACGTACCGTACAGCTCTTGTAGAGGGATATGGCGGGGTAATACATGCCCTCGAACAGATTCTCATAGGCCACTCCTTGATTCACTCCATTCTTGAAAAATATCATCTAAAAAAAAAGAACATTTTACACATCAGTGATGTCATCATAATGAAATAATTGAACAATATCAGAATGGATCAATATTGTGCATTAAAACACTCACTCGGCTGATACTGGTTGGTTTCAAACTCTTCTCGGCTTTGTCCACATAATCTTTCTCTTCAAAGTACAGGTAGCTTTTGAATTTGATCAGCGCCTTTAAGATTAAATGACATGTTAACATTTCAGTAAGTTTACAGCAACTTCTGTCACTGGACAAAAACCTGTATACGCCCTTGAGTGCACAAACATTTTTGGTCCGGAAGAGAAAGACGCTAAATTTTAAATGTGTATATCTGCTAATGGCTATTTTTGTCAACCTTTTGATGTCCACTAGCATATAGATGACCTCAAATTTAATAGACATGGATGAAAATACATTTTATGTAGTAATAAACACTGTACATTGAGAAAATACAAGTGGGTGTGTTCCTACTTTGTCCTTGTATGTATCTGGCAGGGCTTTGGCAGTTTCGGTGCCATCGGGAAGCTCAATATAGAAGCCCAGGATGTCCCCCTGTCCGTAGCCATCAGAATAATGCTTTCCTATAGACTGATGGAAGCGAGTTCCTTTCTTACTGCGCCACGAGTAGCTGAACTTATCGTAACCTAGAGGAGCTTGAAGGTTACCTGAAATATCACACAACAGACACTGTAAATAAACAGGAGAGATCACCAGGTGTTTGTCTTTAACATGTGTGATACAGACCTAATGGTTGTGACCAGCCCAGTCGAGCCGCAGTGTCGGGTGGCATTTCGTCTACGGTGACCTCAAAGTACCACGCCCCCTTTCTGACCCCATGAGACGCTCTGACCATTGAGTAGCCCTTCTCACCGGTCACAGTCAAGCGGTCATCTGATATCTTTAGCTGTGGAGCTGTAATTATTTTGATAAAGGTAGGCAATAAAGAACACTAACATTGTTATTGCAATTTTTAAAAGCATTTGCAATGAATTTAACATTCATAACGTGACACACATTTCCAGGTGAATCAGAATATTCAGTGGGAAATAATGTGGGGCGGGACTTCATTTTCTCTACAAAACAGGGTGTAAAACACATACTAAGCTACACAAAACATGATCTACACAATCTACACGTACTACATGTATTTTCTCAGGCACTTTGAGTCTAAATAGATACACAACTTACATAATGTCAGTAGTACACCCAAATGACAATAGTCATCTCATACTGTTCATGTGTTACACTTGCTATAGTTTACTTCCACGTTGCTGCTTCGTCAAATAGCAATGTCAAATGTAAATCAAGTCAATCGCTGAAACAATAGGGCCACTTTTAGTAAGAAATAGCATGTACATTATGTATGTGTACACACATATGGAATACTGATAATTCACAGTGAAAATTAACGTGATATAGTAGTCAATTGTATGAATATAGTACTCATTTGTCTTGTAACAAACAAAGAAATAGATATCATGTGATGGTAAACTTATATAGATATGAAAACCATAAAAATATGATTTATGGAGGGCCTGGGTAGCTCAGCGAGTAAAGACGCTGACTATCACCCCTGGAGTCGCGAGTTCGAATCCAAGGTGTGCTGAGTGACTCCAGCCAGGTCTCCTAAGCAACCAAATTGGCCCGGTTGCTAGGGAGGATAGAGTCACATGGGGTAACCTCCTTGTGGTCGCTATAATGTGGTTCTCGCTCTCGGTTGGGAGCGTGGCGAGTTATGCGTGGATGCCGCGGAGAATAGCGTGAAGCCTCCACGTGTGCTGTGTCTCCGCGGTAACGCGCTCAACAAGCCAAGTGATAAGATGCACGGTTTGGCAGTCTCAGACGTGGCGGCAACTGAGATTTATCCTCCACCGCCCGGACTGAGGCGAGTCACTACGCCACCACAAGGAGTTGGAGCGCATTGGGAATTGGGCATTCCAAATTGGGGAGAAAATGAAAAAAATAAAAATAAAAAGATTTATTACATATCTCAGGTCTTTAATGACCACATACACTTATTATAATGTTTTGGGGGGTGGGGGGTTAGTGCAATTTTGCCATTTGTTTTGTTACACTATTAAGAGAATGGTTGAGGAATAATAAAGAGGTGTGGGCATAACTCCAAACAATGGATGAGATACAGGGGTGGAATGAGTTCCCTGGTCCCTAAAGATCGGAGGTATGCATTAAATGGTTAAACAAGAATAATAAGTGCTGTTCAGTGTTTGTTCATGTCAACTTTCTTCTATAGAATAATGTGCACTGATGAATTATGCACAATAAGTACAAAGGCAAAGAAAGAAAAAAGAGCTAATTTTGATTTTATGGTAACTTTAAAAAGTTTGGATCATTTAAATAATCAAAAAATAGCCATTTCAAAATAGCACATAATTCAAATTTTCATGCAATTCTTTAATGTTGAATATTTAGTATGAAATAATGTAGGACAGGACCTGATTTAATGCATCAGGATTTGATTGGATGGTGAAACGTAGGCTATGATTTTATTGGTTAATATTACACCTCACTAACGTGCACAGGTGAATCATACACAATAAGACCAATAGGAAGTAAATGGGGTTCATTTTGATTTAATGTAGTCTTAAAATTTGTTTTATACTTATCTGTTGCATTCCATTGTAAATGTATATATTTGCTGTGGATGTACCTCTATCATGCAGTGCCAGCAGCACTCTCTCATACAGACAGGCTCTGTACAGATCTCCAGGAATGGGCTTCCCGGCCCAGCAGTCCAGCTCTAGTTTCTCTGGGTCGGGAGCATGGGGATCCGGCTCTGCTAGGATATAACGATAACCGTCTTTATTGAAGGGATGCTCAAGTGGATATCCGTGAGGTGGTAGACGCTGAGCTGAGAACAGTGGGTCACTAGGAAAAAAAAAAGAATAAAACAATCAAATCCCCTGTGTTCTAGTATAAAATTTAAGCCATTGTCTTTTGTTAATGGAGTGAGTCCACAATAAACATTCAAATATGCTGGTTCAAAAGTATAGCCACAAGAATTAAACATACACGTTAACATGATTTTAGAGTGATAAAAATCGCTCGTATGGTTTACCGCTGTTTTGCCATCATGCCAACGAAGTAATATTGGATACAACTGTACACTGAATTGCTTGTTTTAAAAAAAAAACAAATTGTTTTTTTTCGGTAATCAACATATTACCTCAAATACTGTTGATTGAGCTTAACTTGTTAGGGTTAGACGTTAGGGTCAGGGTTAGGAGTTAGCGTTAGGGTTACTCTAACCCTAATTCAGAACATTCCTAAAATGTAATAATTTCTAGTAAAGTTTTTCGCCCATTTTGCAAGTGCAAGCGGTTGAGATTTTGGTGAATCTCAACTAAAATTTGTATTATGTCAAAATGACAAATTATACCAAGATATATCCAATTAAGTATTTAGTGCAATCAGGACAGTGGCAAGAAAAAGTATGTGAACGCTTTGGAATTAGCTGTTTTTCTACATTAATTGGTCATAAAATGTGATCTCATCTTCATGTCACAAGTATAGACAAACACAATGTGCTTAGGCTAATAACACACAAACAATTATAATCTTTCATGTCTTTATTGAACACATCCCATTAAACATTCACAGTGCTGTGGACAAAGTAAGTGAACCCTTGGATTTAATAACCCGTCGATCCTCCTCTGGCAGCAATAACATCAACTAAGCGTTTCCAGTAGGGATGCTTCGGTTGGCCGATATTCAAGTTCTATGACTCGATCGGTGATATGTCATTTGGCCGATCGCATAAACTGATCACTCATGTCGCAAAAGATGCACGGCTCCCTTAAGACTTGAGCAGCACGGGGGCCTGGGTAGCTCAGCGAGTATTGACGCTGACTATCACCCCAGGAGTCGTGAGTTCGAATAAACTTGGGTATTCATTTTCCCCTCAATGATGGCAAGCAGTCCAGGCCCCGAAGCAGCAAAGCAGCCCCAAATCATGATGCTCCCTCCACCGTACTTCACCGTTGGGATGATGTTTTCATGTTGGTATGTGGTGCCCTTCTACGCCATACGTAGTGCTGTGTGTTCTTCCTAAATAATTCAACCTTAGTTTCATCAATCCACAAAACATCTTTCCAGTAGCGTTGTGGAATGTCAAGGTGGTCTTTGGCAAACTTCAGGCGGGTAGCAATGTATTTGTTGGAAAGCAGCGGCTTCCTTCATGGTGTCCTGCCATGGATACCATACCTGTTTAATGTTTTCCATATAGTAGACTCATGTACAGAGATGTTAACCAGTTCCAGTGATTCCTTCAAGTCTTCAGCTGTCACTCTAGGGTTCTTTTTTACCTCATTTAGCATTCTGTGCCCATTGAGTCATCTTGGCTGGACGGCCAATTCTAGGGAGAGTACCCACAGTACTAAATCTTCTCCATTTATAGACAGTTTGTCTAACTGTGGACAGATGAATAGCTAAGCTCTTTGAGGTAACTTTGTAACACTTTACAGCTTTATGCAAAGCAACAATTCTTGATCATAGGTCTTCTGAGATCTCTTTTTTGCGAGGCACGGTCCACGTAAAAAGATTCTTCTGTTTAATGTTTGAAAAAAGCACTCAAAATATTTGAGTGCTTTTTATAAGTAAAAGTAGTCCTAACCTAGACCTCCAATCTCGTTTCATTAAATGAATGCAAAGTTTGCCAACTCCAGTGTCTAATTAACTTTTGTGGACATCATTAACCTGAGGGTTTACATATTTTTTCCAACCTACACTGTGAATGTTTGAACTATGTATTCAATATGTACTAGAACATCCATCCATCCATCCATCTTTGACCGCTTATCCAGGACCAGGTCGCAGTGGCAGCAGACTAAGCAAAGTAGCCCATATGTCCTTTTAACCAGCCACATCCTCTAGCTCATTCTGGGGGATCCCGAGGCGTTCCCTGGCCAGCCGAGATATATATAACATCCAGCATGTTCTGGGTCTTCTCCTGGACCTCCTCCACGTTGGACATGCCCGAAACAGCTCTGCAGGAAGGCGTCCAGGAGACATCCTAATCAAATGCCCGAACCACCTCAACTGGCTCCTTTCAACGCGGAGGAGCAGCGGTTCTACCCCAAGCCCCTCTCGGATGTCAGAGCTTCACACCCTATCGCTTAGGGTGAGCCCTGACACCCTACAAAGAAAGCTCATTTTGGCTTCTTGTATTCGTGATCTTATTCTTTCGGTCACTACCCAAAGCTCATGACCATAGTTGAGGTCTGGAACGTACACCGACTGGTAAATTGAGAGCTTTGCCTTCAGGCTTAGCTCCTTCACCACCACGGCCCAGTACTGCGACCGCATAACTGCAGACGCTGCACCGATCCGCCTGTCGATCTCACGCTCCAATTTTCCCTCACTCATATTCAAGATCCCCAGATACTTGAACTTGTCCACTTGGGGCAGCTACTCTCTCCCTACCTGAAGAGAGCAATCCACCCTTTTCCTGCAGATAACCATGGCCTCAGACTTGGAGGTGCTGACCCTCATCCCAACCGCTTCACACTCGCCCGCAAACCTCCCAAGTGTGCGCTGGATGTCACAGCATGACACCACTCTAGGACCCGTGCTAAGGTAAAGAGCTGATCCACTGTTCCGGGTTGGAATCCAAATCGTTCCTCCTCAATCTGAGGTTCGACAATCGGCCAGAGTCTCTTCTCCAGCACCCTGGCATAAGCTTTCCCAAGAAGCTCTGAGAAGTGTGTGATCCCTCGATAGTTGGAACATACACTCCGGTTCCCCTTTTTAAAAATAGGAACCACAACACCTGTCTGCCAATCCCTGGGTACCACCCCAGACGTCCACACAATGCTGAAAAGGCGTGTCAGCCATGACAGCCAAACAACATCCAGGGCGTTCAGCATCTCAGGGCGAATCTCATCAACCCCTGCCGCCTTGCCACTTCAGAGCTCTTTGACTACCTCAGTGACCTCTGCCAGGGAAATGGGTGTAACAATCTAACATAAAACAAAGGCAATCTGAGTAAACACAAATTAAAGTTTTTAAATGATAATGTTATTTCAAAAAAGTTATCCAACACCTATATCACCCATGCGAAAAACTAACTGCCCCCTTAAACTTAATAGCTGGTTATGCCACCTTTAGCAGCAACAACTGCAACCAAATGCTACTGATAACTGGGAGATCAGTCCCATTCTTCTTTGCAGGACTGCTTTAGTTCAGCCACATTGGAGGGTTTTCGAGAATGAACTTCCCATTTAAGGTCCTGCCACAGCATCTCAATTGGTTTCAAGTCAGGACTTAGACCAGGCCACTCCAAAACTTAAATTTTGCTTCTTTTGAACCATTCAGAGGTGGACTTACTCCTATGCTTTGGATCATTGTCTTGCTGCATAATCCAGTAGAGCCTGAGCTTCAACTCACGGACTGATGACCGGATGTTCTCCTTTAGGATTTACTGGTAGAGAGCAGATTTCATGTTTCCCTCAATTACTGCAAGTTGCTCTGAAGCAGCAAAGCATCCCCACACCATCACACTACCACCACCATGCTTGACTCTAGATATGATGTTATTTTTGTGGAATTCTGTGTTTGATTTACACCAGATGTAACAGGACCCCTGTCTTCCAAACAGTTCCACTTTCGACTCATTAGTCCACAGAACATTCTGCCAAAAGGTTTGAAGATCATCAAGGGGTGTTTTGGCAAAATTCAGACGAGCATTAATGTTCTTCTGGGTTAGCAGTGCATGGATGGCATTTTTGTCCAGTGTCTTTCTGATAGTGGAGTCATGAACAGTGACCTTTAATGATGCAAGAGAGGCCTGCAGTTCCTTGGATGTTGTCCTTGGCTTTTTTGTGACTTCCTGGATGAGTCGTCGCTGTGTTCTTGGAGGAATTTTGGAGGTTGGCCACTTCTGGGAAGGTTCACTACTGTTCCAAGTTTTCTCCATTTGGAGATAATGGCTCTCACTGTGGTTCTTTGGAGTCCCAGAGCCTTTGAAACCCTTCCCAGACTGATGTATTTCAATCAGCTTTTTCCTAATCATTTCTGAAATTTCTTTCGACCTTGGCATAGTGTGCTATCGGGTGAGACCTTTTAGCCGACTTCATAAATGCTGCTGATAAACTTCTATTTAGGTGTTGATTTGTTTGAACTGGGCTGGCAGTAATCAGGCCTGAGTGTGCCTAGTCCAGCTGAACCCCATTATGAATGCAGTTTCAAAGATTTGGGGATTTAGTAACTAAGGGGGCAAATACTTTTTCACACAAGCCCAGTTGGCATTGGATAACTTTTTTGCTTCAATAAATAACATTATCATTTAAAAACTATTTTGTGTTTACTCAGTTTGCCTTCGTTTTATGTTAGATTTTTTTTGAATTTTTGAAACAATTTAGTATGAGATATTCACAAAAACAGAAGAAATCAGGATGGGGCAAATACTTTTTCACAGCACTGTAACTTAGATGAAGATCAAACCAGATTTTAAGATAAATTTATACATAAATGCACGTAATTCTAAAGGGTTCACATACTATTTTTGCCACTGTATTTGGGAAGCAATTAAAGCCCTAATATTGGCTGTGTTTTTTACCTGCGTGTTCTCTTGGCTGTTCCAGCAGCAGCTCCGTCCTGTTGATGTTGTTGCTGTTGTTTGCGTTTGGCTCCTCTGCCTTTACCAGAAGTAGCTGGAGGAAGTCCACCTGGGACACACAGGAAGTAAGAGACACAGATCGAAGACCATCCTTACTACAAACACTATTGGCATAGATTCAACCTATCTCGCATGCTCCGATTTATTCAAGTTTACTTTTCAGCCCAATTAATCAGCCAAACCCTCCTCTAACATTTCAGCTACACCAAGTTTACTAAGCACAAACTAGTAGTCAGGAGAGAGCGAGCAGCCCAGCTGAGTGTTGGTCAAGGCTTGAGTTCAATCTAAAGGCCACAGCATTTGACAAAACACGCCAATTATGAAGCGCCAAAGTTCATTTATATGGGCCAAAAGCCATGTTGGTTAGATTTCAAATCAACTGCTGTGTGCAACAGGTAAGAGAGGGGGCACAAGCACACAGAAGCATGAATTAGTAGGTGTGTTCGACTTCAACTGTGCCTTGCTTGACCGATCGGTGAGATTTGGCGGTTGCAGTCAGGGGAGGAGTTGAAAAGAGCTGCCAATTGTGAATAAGCTTTGGAGCAACTGCACCATTCAAGCCAGGCGGCTGGCCTCGACTCGCTCTCGTAGCAGTGGTGTCGTCAAACTTTCCATAGCTGGCATGCATTGCTTCAAGTCAGGCGCTGATTGGTCGGTGAAATGCTGCGTGAAGTCGAACACACCTTGGGTAGACATCAGGCTGCAGGTTTAGGGGGTGTGGCCAAAAGGAGCAAGCAAATCATTGGAGAGCGCTAAAATCAAATGCAAGGCAAGGGGAGGTGACATAAGCACCAAACAAAAGCCTTTCATCTTAAACGGCACATGAAAACGGCTTCATATTCACCTGAAAAAGTTGCTCCACCTGAAATATAATGTACAGCTTTAATAGGATTCCCTCAATAAAGGAAATATGCAACTATAACTGTGATTTATACATTTAGAATAGTTCAGCTCACCATTCAACCCTCCAGAACCTGTGATTGTCGTCATTTGCTTTTGGTTGTCATATGATGGCCCAATATTGCCCAGATACTGAAAATACAAAGAGCACGACATAAACTCAAAAAATGTCTTTTAAAAAGAACTTCACAGAAAAACTAAAACACTGGGTATGTTCAAAATGGCATTTTTGAAAATAGTAGTATGCACTGCCAAATGTTAAGACAAAAACACAAAATTGTATTAAAAACGGGGAACAACCATATTTATTTACGAGATAACTGGACACCACTTAGCAGGCAATGTAGTAAGGTCATGGGACAACAATAACTGGGTTTCCATCTAAATGTTTAGCATTTTTAAGAGCATTTCTAAAAATATGACTAAAGAAAATATGAATCATTGCACATTTTCATCCGCTACGTCAAGGCGCATTATCTTTTTGTCTTGGAGCAGCTGTACCTCGTTTTATAAAATGCTGCCAGGAGACGCTGCACAATAAGTGTAATATCTGATATAATGAGAGCTTAAACGGCTGCTATGCCCATACGCCACAAGCCTCCATATTCCTGTGAGCGCCCGCTCTCAAAAGTGTTCTGGCAGATTGTGAAGACCCACTTAAATGACCAGCTGTGGGTTAAACACTTCTAAATGTCAAGGGTTATGTTCGAAGAATTGTGAGCCGAGGTCTGACCTCTCGTTGGGTCTTGTGTTAATTTCGTTAACGAAAACTACAATGGAAAATGTTCGTCAACGACCTTTTTTTCCATGACTAACACGAGATGATGACGAGATGGCACTGATGTCATTAAACACTAACTGTGACTATATTAACATGCAATATTGTTGAATTAAAAAGACAAGACTAAAATGTAGTTTAAAAAATAAAAACTTTTCCAAAATCTCTCTTTATTTTCGTCGAAAAAAGAGCCAACAAAATATTATAGACCGTTTGTTTTTTCTAAATTACAATCCAAATATCCTGTTCATTGGATGGCATGAGCAGCCGTTTCCTTTCCTGTGCTGCACGTGGCATATCAGGACTTAGCAAGCGCAGTGTAGAGTACCTTACGGAAAGCTAACATTCGTTAAATAGTCACAGCAACAGTTGGACTTGGGAGAAAGAGAAGATCTGATATTTGGGCCCATTTTCTCTATAATGAGGCTGAGAAAAAAAATGCCTTGTTATTTTGGAAGGGAAGCAATGTGGACACACAATATCTGGAAAGAATACAACAAACCTCAAGCGGCATATGAAGGCTAACAACAAAGAAATTGACGTAGGTTAAGGTCTTGGTGGTTACGTTTTTTAAGCTATATTAAAACAACTATATTAGACAACTTAAGCTATATATATATATATATATATTTTTCTCCCCAATTTGGAATGCCCAATTCCCAATGCGCTCTAAGTCCCTCGTGGTGGCGTAGTGACTCGCCTCAATCCGGGTGACGGAGGACGAATCTCAGTTGCCTCCACGCCTGAGACCGTCAATCCGCGCATCTTATCACGTGGCTTGTTGAGCGCATTACCACAGAGACGTAGCGCGTGTGGAGGCTTCACGCTATTCTCCGCTGCATCCACGCACAACTCACCACGCGCCCCACCGAGAGCGAGAACCGCATTATAGCGACCACGAGAAGGTTACCCAAATTGACTCTACCCTTCCTAGCAACCGGGCCAATTTGGTTGCTTAGGAGACCTGACTGGAGTCACTTAGCATGCCCTGGATTCGAGCTCATGAAAATAAGCTTAATAAGCTATATTAAGACAAGATGATGGTGTTAGATTATGTAGGCTGTGTTTTATAACTAGACTGAACTCATTAAGCTAACAGGCTAGCAAATTGTTGTGAAGGAGCTGAAAATGAGCGGCTAAGGTAATGTAGGATTGAGTATACACCAATGACTTATGTATTTTGGCATGTATTTGGTGACATTGCTGCATTTATTTGTCCTTCACATTACCATCAAAATGAATTTGAATGTGTTATTAAAACTAATTGCCTACAAAAACATTCCTCAAAAAAGGTGTCTGCAGTAATTTGTCTGCATAAAGTATATTGTGAGTATAATTCCACCTAGTTTTGATTGTGTAGTTTTCTTTTATTAAGTTAAAATCATAGCAATGATTTACTTATAGTGCAACACTTTGCATCAGTCTAAATGCAATTAAAATATGACTAAAATGTCAACAGTTTTCATTTAGACTAAGACTAAACTAGACTAGACTAAAATACTGAGGGTTTCCTTTGACTACAATAAGACTAAAATGCCCAGACTTTTAGTCAACTAAAACTTGACTAAAAAAAAAACAGGATATGGTTGACTAAATATGATCAAAACTAACAAGGACATTTGACACAGGACTAAGACTAAATTAAAGAATAGCTGACAAAATGAACACTAGCTGGGTCAGTCACATCACGCTATTGCACACTCATAACATGTGCACAAATGGTCAAAACACATCATCGTTTTGCAAATAAACTTTCCATCCCGATCATTTTAACTAATGCAAAACTCTAGATAATCCACCTCTACCTAGTGCATTAAATTGTTGGCGAATTTTTAGTTTATTTGCATATCAAGCGTTTCCATTCAGGATTTTTTATGCACAAATTAAAAATGTGCAAAAATAGTTGGATGAAAACCCAGCTAATGTAGCACACTACTGTATTTATTGTAGCATACTGTATACTATTTCACATACAAGTTTGTTTTTAAATATATAGTGTATATTGTGCAAGTATTCAATTCTAATATTAGCCACTAGAGGTCGACCAATAGTGGATTTTTCTGATAACCGATTAATCGGTTGATAGTTTTGAAAATCGATTTATAGAAGAAATTTATTTTGACCACATTTTTCTCTTAATTTTGCATTTCTCCTAATTCCCAGAAATTGCTAAATGTATACAATTCCCAATTTACAGAATGTAAAAAAAAATTGTTGTTAGTCTTTCCTAATTGTGACTGGCACAGACATAAGTCCAAAATGAGTAAAATCACAGATGTAGCTTATTATTAAACCAAAATCCCCATAATATTAAAAATTGCAGCATAACGCAGGATTTCTTACTCTAAACTAGCCTGAAACACACCAGGGACTCTTATTTTGGAATGACGGTGACTTGGCCCTGTTACAAAGCTCTATATTAAGTATTAACCAAATTAAGCTTTTCATATATATTCACCAGATGAGGTTTAATGAGGATTAAGATTTACTAGTTTTTCACAAGATATAATTAATGTTTTTATTTCACCTCTAGAGGCCACTGTTATACCCCTCCATCACCAGCCACAGAGGAACATGGTGGATCGGTAAAACCGATATATCGGTCTTCCTTTGTTAGCCAACTATGTCCATATGGCTAACATAAAAAAAGGTTGTACCTGATCAAGCAAACCAAATTTGGGATAGTCCTCTTCAGGGTCTTTGCTGCCGGGATCTGGATGCTCTTTCACCAGGAAAACATCCCGCTCTTTACACTGAGTAAAAAAAAAAAAAAAACACAAGTTGCTAAACATTATAAAACATATTGTGACTAGTTTTAACCTTGTGCGACCCCGCGGCCTCATGCGAGGACTCGCTATACGCAACGCATAGTTTAAATTAATAAAAACTGACTGAATACTGTTCACAAGACTTTAGACTGTCATTTAAAGGGTTACACCTCTGAAGCACTGAGTCACGTGACACAACAGCATGCCGCGATTTCATTGAAGCGCTCCTATGGACACAGCGCATACAAAGGAGCCTCTGGTAAGAAACCTCTTCAAACGTTTGAACTGAAACCTATTTGGCTATAAAGAGGAGAGTCTCTAATTTCGTTTGATTTGCCGCTTTAAAAAATCTGTTCATTTTTTGCACTTTGGCGTGCTGATAAACATGAAGTACTCGGATGAGTGCAGTGGAGCGGTTTTCTGACAGACGTACCAAAAACATGTTCGTTATTTTTAATAACTACACAGTAATGAATCTGTGGGTCATTTAAGGCTTTAGTTTAATATAAATTGTTATATTTTTGTTTGTTAACACTGTACAATAAGGTGCTCCTCATTAACATTAGTAAATGCATTCCTATTTCACATTGAGAATCAATGGGTTCATCCAAAAGCTGAAAATGTTGCTTTCAGAGGCTTTATATGGAGTTAGGATGAAAATAAGGTGCATTTCACACTGTTCTGAGACCAGTGCAGACAGACAGCACACTGGAGGTTAAGTCATTCACTAAATAGGGAGCAAGGGAGCATCCTATAACTTTCCAATGCAGTTAAGTGCATTCAATCCTAAAATTGAATCCAAAAGTTCAGTTTAAGGCTGCAGATGATGTTTGGATCACTCAACATATTTGACAGACATGAGACAATAATCAGTACATAGACTCAGAATTTTTTTTTTTTTTTTTCCTTTTTCACCCAATTTGGAATGCCCAATTCCCAGTGCGCTTTTAAGTCCTCGTGGTGGCGTAGTGACTCGCCTCAATCCGGGTGGCGGAGGATGAACCCCAGTTGCCTCCGCGTCTGAGACCGTCAACCCGCGCATCTTATCACATGGCTTGTTGAGCGCGTTGCCACGGAAACATAGCGTGTGGAGGCTTCACGCCATCCACCGTGGCATCCGTGCTCAACTCACCACACGCCCCATTGAGAACTAACCACATTATAGCGACCACGAGGAGGTTACCCCATGTGACTATCCTCCCTAGCAACCGGGCCAATTTGGTTGCTTAGGAGACCTGGCTGGAGTCACTCAGCAGGCCCTGGGATTCGAACTAGCGAACTCCAGGGGTAGTAGCCAGCGTCTTTTACCACTGAGCTACCCAGGCCCTCATAGATTCAGAACTGTCTAATTTAAATTTAATTTTAACATGATTGGCAGTGATTTGATGATGCTGACCATTACCTTTAATCAAAATTATGTGTTCACCTTTCTAGAAAATCAGCTGTAATGTCTATAACATCTCAAAAACATGAATAACCAACAATCCTGGACACAAACTATTTGATGAAAAAATATAGCTTGGTATTTCTTAAAATTTCACAACTTAGTTCCGCTGTCCACATATGAGGACATACATTTTTTTTTGTTTATTAGGTGCTATAAAAACTTTTTTTTGGGGGGGGCTGTTTATTAGGTGCTACTAGTTACAAATCAAAAACTGAATGCAAAATGCAAACAGAAGTCACGCAGGGGTCTCAGGAGGTTAAGCAGGGACTATAAACAAAATGTTTTTCATTCGGTTTGTTCTAAGCAGAAAATGTATTTTCTCATTCCAGTTCCAGCGTTCCGCTGCCTCCTTTCCAACTGGTAACTGGTTCAAACGAATTAAAGAACGGTTAATAACGTTCTTTTTAAAATGACAGTACCCTGTGCCAAGGTAGGTGATATACCAGTTGCAGTGATGCCAGATCTCATAAGAGAAACAAGCGACCTGGTCTGGAAAAACAAGCTCAAACTAAGGGACTTGGTTTGCCAAAAATAAGCAGAAATATAAGCAATTTATTGTTTCCCATGTGGGGGAATTATCAGCATAGAAATCATAGTAATCATAGCATACAGTAGTCTATATAAAATAACGTCTTTTCAATAAATGTATTCTTAATATTAAATACAGTACTGTGCAAAAGTTTTAGGCACTTGTATAAAATGTTGCATAGTGAGGATGTCTTCAAAAACAATGCCATAAATAGTTTTCATTTATCAATTAACATCATACTAAGTCCAGTAAAAACATTTGCCTTCAAAACAGCACCAATTATCCTAGGAACACCTTGGTCTTGCACTGTGAAAAAGTATTTGTTTTTGGTTTTTGTTCCTTGAACCGTTTTTAGTCTCTGGTTTTCAGTACAGTAAACATCTGAATCACTCACCATGGTCTTCACAATGTTATTAGGCCAGGTTAGTTTGCCAGGTCTTTGACGGGTCGTCATACACTCCCAATATTTGTCAATGAACGGTATGATGTCCTTTAAAAAAGTTCAAACAGAAACACTGAAACAACAACACAAAACAAACAACATGTCACTATAGCCTGTTAACTTCAGATGAATGTCTTAACAGTACCTTGTCTTTGGAGAACATTGTTTTGGGATGCTCATCTTGAGTTCTGGATCTCCATGTCAGATTTGCCAAAGCGGTGAGACACATTTCCTTGAGATCTGTGGATGTAAAAATGTTCCACTACTGAATAGATGGGCAGTCCTTAAAGACAACATGAAGCTGCATTTGGATTCATTGTACTTCTGAAATGAGACTTATTTTAAAGTGAAACAGAATAACAGGGTTTTATTTTACCCAATGAGATTAAATTAGATTGTGAAAAAAACCCCACCGGCCTTGGTTACACCTTCAGAAATGAAAATGTGTACTACTTTTATCTTAAATTATGTGCACTGATGAATCTTGCACAATAAGACAAGGAACGTGTATTATGAAAGTAACAGTCAACTTTGATTTCATGTTCACTTTCACCATCTGAAAACAAAACTGTGAATATCTGATCCATATATAACCAAAGCAAATCCACTTACTAGCTTGTTTCCTCAGAAAGTAAGTGTTTCCACTGTGGTGACAGACATTGCAGTGGAACACATAGTTGGTCATGAACGGGAGGCAAGTTCTGCAGGAAGAGGACACAGACAGGGTACATACATGCATGTGGGTTCTCTCTCTCAATACTGACAGAGTAAGTGAGGTGATTAAAAGAGACAAACATACGCCGTGTCAATGCTGAAAGTGTCGGCTGTAAACCACTTCATGCACAGCGCACACTGCAGCTCAAATTCACCCAGCTGACGGCCGTTCTCGTCGTCTCCAGATCCCGTCTGAGCGTCAGCCGCCTCTGAACTGTCACCGGCCATGTCCTGAGGGGAATTTGAAAAACATGTGCAGGTGAAATTCAATCCAAGCACAAACACAACACTTCGAGCAGAATTATCCACTGTTTTATTGGAGTACCTGTATTAACTGAGCTTCAGATGTGTGTGCTTCTCATCTCTTTCAAATTATGTTGATATCAGAGTCCTCGTTTCCATCTGGTATTAAGATGTGTTTCCGATCACGTGTTCAACGCTAAATACAGGTCTAAACAGTGGTCTAAAACATTTTGTGATCGGATCACAAAAACCACATACGAATGTGTGTCCACATCACATCTGAGGTGTAAACGCTAATCCGTCCTGTATGCGTCCTGGCAGCAGTGAAGCTCCACCCCTCACCTGCCAATCAAGCACTGCGCTAAAACAAGACTTTAAACTTTGCCGTTTACAAGCGGCTTTAAAAGAAAATAACCGTCCGATCTGAAAATGTAAAAAAGTGTATACATACACAATCACAACGGATCTTCTTTAGTGTGTCTGATATCAACAAAGATGACAAGCACGATCACCTGAAGCACCTTTAATACAGGTAATAAACTAAAACAATGGATAATTCTGCTCAAAATTATGCATTAGATTACATTTCATCTGCATATAGGAGAAAAAGCATGCCGTTTTTTTTTCTTCATGTTTTATTTGTCTTTTCTGACTTTGTTGCGCTTTATTATCATGCAGTAACACACTGATATAGTGACTGATGTATGTTGTCATGAAACAGAGACCCTCCCCTACAAATCCGAGCACAAGTGGTCACAGGAGACGCATTTAAGTGACCGGGTGTAAACAGCGATGTGTCTCACCTGACCACATGTGATCAGATCACCCGAGACGCATCTTAATACCAGGTGGAAACGGGGTCAGAAACACTGAAGAAAATCAGTGAAGTTCTCATGCTTATGTCTTTTTCCAATTTTTCCGATCAGACTGTTATTTCCTTTTTAAGCCGCTCGTAACCGGCAAAGTTTAAACTGTTGTTAGTGCAGCGGTTGATTGACATGTAAAGGGTGGCGCATTCAAGACCGATACACATCAAATGCGTCAAAACAATTGCTATCAGATCCAGTGTTGGGTAAGTTAAAAAAAAAAAGTAATTAATTACTAACTACTAATTACATCATCTACAGTGTAATTAGATTACTGTACTAATTACTCAGTGCATTACTTATTACTAATTACTTTCTAAAACCCTGATCAACCTCGACCAGATGAAAAATACAAGGATAGACATGAAACTGTTCTTTTAATTCATTCAAATAAATAAATTATTCATGAACTGGCCAAAGAATTTAAAGGGGCAGCGTTAAATTAGAAAACATATATTTTAACATTAGACGTTAAATTTTGATTTTAAATTCACTATTGTTTTATATAGAATTGTTCTATAGTCTATACAGTATTTAACGCAATTACATCAGAAGTAACTAATTAAATTACTGAAGTAATCCCTTACTTTACTTTTTTCCAATGAAAAAGTAATTTAATTACTTAGTAATGCATTACACCCAACACTGATCGGATCACCCGAAACTCATCTTAATACCAGGGTAGGGTTGCACCTGCTGTGCGTAAGTTCTCACATAAGTTGAGATGTAAAGTTCACACTAAGGGCTGAGTAACTACTAGTTAGTTTGTAACTAAGTCAGTGCTTAATTTGTTTGCACCACCTGTTCTTAACTAGTAGGTCATAAGCTCTCCGTAAAGTGATGCGTAGTCACATAATATGACGTTTACTTGTATTGATCCAATAAACAGCCTTCAAATTTGTACACAGAAGTGTTAAAAAGCCGTGAATTTCAGTTTGATCTTGTTCCGCTTGACGTTCAAACCGTGTTTGCTCATGTAACTGTCAGCTGTAATAAATTATATCCCCATTAAAATACAATACGTAATAAAAGTAGATTTGATAAATAGTATATTTGCCATGTGTAAATAACAATATATCGGAACTGTATCTATAATACATCAGGGGTGATAAATAAATACTAATACAACAGGCTAGAAAAATAGACATTTATTCATTTTAATATCCTATATATATATATATATATATTTTGAATGTGTTGAAACTTAACACCGGGCGACGCACCCTGAAAACTGCACCGTTAGAACGGTTTCATGCTGAAGAGCCAATTAAAAGTATGTTTTTTCTCTCTCGTAAATGTAAACATCATACTGTATGTCGAAAGGACCGATGCCTGTCACGCAAAACATGAGCTCATTGATATCATTAAATATCAGTCTGCTTTTTTATTCCATCAGTTACTCCTGGTTGGAGGCTGCCGTAAATATTTAGTTTATATGTAGGGTTACGTCCTACCCAAGTTTAATGGTGCAACACTCAAATATTTAGTAGTGCGTAAATTGTAACTTAGTGCCCATTTATGCCACAACTAGACTAAGTTTTAACGTACGTATAGCTGGTGCAACCGGCCCCTGGTGTAAACGGTTAAATATTGATGACATCATTCTAAAAGACCCCACAAAAACTAGGAGGTCTGTGGCTTTTAGTCCAGGTCTGTTAGCTTTGATGTCATCAATATGTTAGTGCAAATAGCAAATTATGTTTTTGCTGGACTGTGACAAACTCAAGCCTACTGCCTATTAAAAAAAGGGACAAGCCCTTTGATATGTCCAACCCCAACTTACTGTTTCAATAGGAAATACAACAAGACAAGAAACATACCATAGTCTCTTTCCCACTGGAAGACTCCGTCTCCATGTTTGTAGTCAGATCGCCAAATGAGGCATCTCTGGAAAAACACATATTATATAGAATAAGAGATATAAAGTGATAAAATTGCTCACTAAATCACACTTAATGGAGCTCTTCTGAAATAAAAGTGTCTTTTATTAGGCTACTGATACAACTATGAGTATATATTTTAAAAATGTCAAAAGTACAACTAATTTATTTGTATAAAAATAATTAATTATTGAGGAAAATATATATTTTTTAATTGTTAAGGTCAGGGAGAGGGTGGAAATTTGACATGCAAAACTAAATTATGACTGCTTTTGATGCAAGAGGACTTTATGGAATAAAAATGCATAAATGTCTGAATAAGAAGACTATATGCCTTTCAGAATCCTAATAATTTAAGCATAACTCAACTAAACACAATAATACGATATAGAGTATTTGTATACGTTTGTTTTGGCATAGGTCATCAGGGAAAATAAGGTAAAACACAACAAAACAGAGTAAGCATAGAGTTTAAGCGAAATAATTTCAACAACACGTGAATAAGATTAAAGAACACAAGAGATTAAATCAAACAGGACATAAAATTCGCCCATTCACTTCATTATACCGCTTGATTTCAGTTTGTTGCGGTGTTTATTCTCTAAACAGTTATCTTTTTACCTCAGCTATTTTATACATATATGTGTAAGACGTTAAGACTCTATATTGATTATTATTATCGGTGTTGTATTGATAAATACAAGTGTTTTCATTGATTCTCACCTTTCTGTTGTTTCTCCGCGCGCCTCTGCAGCCATCTTAAAATAACGACCACTGAATGAAATATCGCGATGATTCACGCGATAGGAGAAAGGTGCCTCAGTTTGTTCCTGGCAGGAGCCTCAGGGTGGGGGCGGGGTTAGGGCATCTGCTGCCTCCCAGGAACAGTCTGAGACCCCTTTGTAATGATGATTCAGCGGCTTCTCCGCGAGTGTGCTGACGTTCACTGGCACCTGCTAGTTAATTGTGCAATTCCATCGTTGAGAAAAGTTGTAATAAACAGTTTTAAAATCTATTTCAGGGAAGCTTTCTGTACACATGAACATGCACATTTTAATGGCCAATGAAGTTCTGTTCTGTGCTGTTTATCTGGTAAATTTATATCGTCTGACTTGTCAGCTATTTTTTGCGAATGAGATAGGCCTACGTTAATTGGTGTAAAAGTCTATTGTAGGTAACTCCTTTATTGCTTTGAAAGAATTTTAGTTTGCAGGACAGAATTCACAAAATATTCAACAGTAATTTCAGGCAGATGTTTGAAACCAGCAGACAAAACCACTAGAGAAAACAAGCATTTGTGGAATTAGACTTTTGACTTAAAGCCTTATAGTTACAGAGGTGTATGACAAGTTGCTCATGTGACAACTAGCCATGGTCTCCCCTATAGTATAGTATAGTATAGTGCAATATAGTGTAGTATAGTGTAGTGTAGTGTAGTATAGTATAGTATAGTATAGTATAGTATAGTATAGTATCTATATAATATAGTATCTATAGTATCACAAACGGATAAAATATCCTGAATGCACTGTAAGTTGCTTTGGAGAAAAGCGTCTGCCAAATGCATGAATGTAAATGTAAATGTATACAATAGTATAAGATAGTATAGTATTGTATAGTACAGTACAGTAAAATATGGCATAGCAGTACAGTGTGGCATAGTATAGTGTATAGTATAGTAAAGCAAAGTATAGTGAAGTTTAGTAATAGTAGCTATAGTATAGTATAGTATAGAACAGGAACAGTAGCTACAGTATAGTATAATATAGCATAGTATAGTAAAGTAATAGTAGCTTTAGTACAGAACAGTACAGTGTAGAATAATATAGTGTAGTTTAGTATGGCATGTATGGTATGACATATAGTAAAACACTGTACAGTATAGTAGGATGAATTCAGATACATTGGGCTTGTTATTGATTAATCTGAATACCAAAAAAGTGTACCAATTTAGTATAGTATATGAATAGTATAGAATGGTATAGTACAGTATAGTATAGTATAGTATAGTATAGTATAGTATAGTATAGTTTGGAACAGTATAGTATAGAAATAGCAGCTACAGTATAGTATAATATAGCATAGTTAAGTATAGTATATCATACTATAGTAAAGTATTGGAATAAAAGCTATAGTATTTTAATATTAGCTATAGTATAGTAAAGCACTGTATAGTGAAGTACAGCAATAGTAGCTATAGAATAATATAGTATAGAATACTAATAGCAGTATAGTATAATAAAGCATAGTATAGTAAAGGAACAGTAGCTATAGTATAGTACAGTACAGTACAGTATAGTATAGTATAGTATTGCATGTATTATATGACATACATATAGTAAAACACTGTATAGTATGGTGTATTCAAGTATGGTGTATTCAGGTACATTGGGCTTTTTATTGATTCATCTTAATGTAAAAAAGTGTCCCAATTTAGTGTCGTATAGTATTACAAAGTATAGTAAAGTATAGTAATAGTAGCTTTAGTTTAGTACAGAACAGTATGGTAAAGTATAGTAATAATAACTATAGTATAGTATAGTATAGTACAGTACAATATGGCATAGCAGTACAATGTGACATAGTATAGTGTATAGTACAGTACGGTACAGTACAGTATATTTTGGTACAGTATAGTATAGGAATAGTACCTACAGTATAGTATAATATAGTATAGTAAAGTATAGTATAGCATAGCTATAGTAAAGTAAAGTATTGGAATAGTAACTATAATATTGTAATATTAGCTATAGTATAGTAAAGCATTGTATAGTGAAGTATAGTAATAGTAGCTATATTATAGTATAGTATAGAATATGATTGGTAGCAACAGTATAGTATAATAAAGCATAGTAGTAAGGTAAAGGAATAGTAGCTATAGTATAGTACAGTACAGTATAGAATAGTGTATAGTATGGCATGTATGATATGGCATATGGTAAAACACTGTATAGTATGGTGAGTTCAGGTACACTGGGCTTGTTATTGATTCATCTTAATGCCAACAAGTGTCCCAATTTAGTATAGTATAGTATAGTATAGTATAGTATAGAATGGCATGAATGACATTAATTTTGGTACAACACTGTATGGTAAAGTAGGGTGAATTCAGGTACACTGGGCTTGTTATTGATTCATCTTAATGCCAACAAGTGTCCCAATTTAGTATAGTATAGTATAGTATAGTATAGTATAGTATAGTATAGTATAGTATAGTATAGTATAGTATAGTATGGCATGTATGATATGAATTTTGGTACAACGCTGTATGGTAAAGTAGGGTGAATTCAGGTACACTGGGCTTGTTATTGATTCATCTTAATGCCAACAAGTGTCCCAATTTAGTATAGTATAGTGTAGTATAGTATAGTATAGTATAGTATGGCATGTATGATATGAATTTTGGTACAACGCTGTATGGTAAAGTAGGGTGAATTCAGGTACACTGGGCTTGTTATTGATTCATCTTAATGCAAAAAAGTATCCCAAATTAGTGTAGTATAGTATAGCATCGCATAGCATAGTTTAGTACGTATAGTAGATTAAAAAATAGTTCCTTTTCACATCTAGCTCATAGATGTTCACCTGTTTAAAGGACTGTGCATTGTTGTTAACCCTGTGTATATACACATTTTATTATTTTTGTCATAATTCTCTTAAACATAAGATTGTAACAGGGATGGCCCTGAATAATTTAAAGTATAATCAATCCCTAATTTCTCCTTAAAGGCAATGTATTAAATATAAGCAAACTTTTCAGAACTGTTAAACAGCAAAATATTCATCTAGTGTCTTTCTGTGTTCACAGATGCTTGAACATAGTGTAAACACAGTAATGTCACAAATCAAAGTGTCCCCTTCTCTCAATAGACAATGACAATCATCAAATCCATCGTAAACCTGTAAAATGCAGTTTAAACATCTATTACCTCTAAAACGTCCTTTTGTTTCTCTGAAACTGCAGGACAATTTTCTGTTTGACTGTTGTTACACACAGAGGCCAGACACCCACAGACTGAATGACCTTGTTGGTGGAATGTAAAGAGGCCCTGGAGAATTGTTCAAATACATGTCGTTTGTTGTATCCTTCTCGCTTCTGTATTGTTGGCCATCTGTGAGGTACAGAGTGTTTCAGGAATGAAATGACCCCCTGCATGTTTATACTGAAACAGGACTTTCAAAGACAGTGATTCGTCTATTACAGGATACAATGATATGATTTAAGTCTCAGTTTGGTGTCATTAACCACCAAGTCTAAAGGATGTAGATTAGCAAACATTAAAGTATGAAGGTATAGTTATATATCCAATAGAATTTTTTTTGGATCATCTTATCACATAGCAGTCAACAAACATGGTTGAATGCCAAATCTTTTAGAGTCACTGGATGGTGTACATTGTCTGTTGCCAAATATTAGGTATTCTTAAATCTGACAGATGTACTTACATTTGATTAGTGTAAATATTGCACTCGTATCTTACATATTTCTGCATTATTTCATTCCATAATTCGTTTCTTGCCTGGTTTAAATAAAAAATAAAAAATAAAAAAAGCCAGACTTTTTTATGTGGTCTCAGAGTTTTGGAGCCCACTGTCTGGTTATCAATTTTACATATTATTATTGTCATGCATATGATTAAACAAAATCTTAAATCACACCCTTTCTTCATCAGCCAGTTGTACAACTCCAAACCCATGCAGTGGTCAATAATTAATATCAGGTCTACTTCAAAAGATTGTGAGAAAGAAATGCAGGTTAATAAGGTTAATTTGTTTTCAACAGCACAACTAGAGAAGTTCCTCTGTGTAATTGAGCTGTAAAACAGCAGAGCTGCAGGCACACTCCTTCTGTAGGACCCTTGCTGGTGCTACTCCTCATCTTCATCGCTGTGGACAAAGATGCAGGTCAGGCAGGGTCAGAGACACTGGTGACATCTGCTAATTGTCCCAGTGGGCCGGCTAAACCTCGCTCCCTGAATACCAGCAGCATAGTAGTTGTTGGCACCTGGGAGGATGCTGCCAGCTGTCACAGTGGGCCACCTCTGGAGAATTTACAGATTATTTACAACATTATACTGCCTTTGTCTGCATACTCCTACCATGCACACAAGTCATTAAGGAAGAGAGGAGCACACTTTAAATGCATATCACCATCATAGCCTACAATTATTTCTACAGTGTGCACAAATACTTAAAACCTTAAAACTTGAGATGCCAGTACACATTAACACACCAACAATGCATAAAAAAAAAGACTTTTAGAGATGTATAAAAATTGACCAAAAAATAAAAGAGCTTCTTGCGAGTAAACTGTCCCATTTCATACATTCCTAGGTTGCATTTTAAAATGTGTTACTTTAACTGTTGCTCAACTTGCTCTGAAGTAGGTTTATTAACAGAATAGTACCTACGATCCTACATAAGCACACACTTAATAAACTAAATTGCACAATTTCTTGTCAATATAGTGTTTGTAAAATAACATTGTAATTTACTAATATTTTAATGGTTATTATTATTTAAAATATTTTATTACCTTTTTAATTATGTACCTTTTTGCCATTTGGTCACCTAAATTACTGAACCCTTATTTTGAAATATTTTCAAACTCACAGTATTCCAAAGTCCATATATATATATATATATATATATATGATTGATTTTATTTATTAATTAAAATGTTTATAAATCTTAACATATTTCCAATATATACAGACACAATACATATATAATAAACACATTTAAAAAATAATTAAATATTTAATTTAAATAAATTTAATCTTATATAGTATTTTATAGTATGACATTTAATAATTTATATATATATATATATATATATATATATATATATATATATATATATATAGTGTTTGCTTTAGTGTATTTTATTTTTAGTGTATTAGTATCTTATTTTATCTTATATTATATATCTTATCTTATCTTAATATTTTAACTTTTGGGGATTTGGTCACCTAAATTACTGGACCTTTATTTTGAATTTATTAACCTACAGTATTCCAAAGTCCACAATGCTTAAATCCCTTGAACAGGTAAACATAATAAGTGCTATGCTTTTTGGATTGTATTTGAAATGTATAATTTTAACTGTTATATATATATATATATAGAGAGAGAGAGAGAGAGAGAGAGAGAGAGAGAGAGAGAGAGAGAGAGAGAGAGAGAGAGAAAATTAAATAAAATATTTAATTTAAATAAATTAAATGATATAGAATTAAATAATATGAAATTAAATAATAAAATAATTATTGAATAATATATATATATATATATATATATATATATATATATATATATATATATATATATATATATATATATATAACTAAATATATAATATATATAACTAAAAATAAAATACACTAAAGAAAACACTATATATATATATATATATATATATATATATATATATATGTGTGTGTGTGTGTGTGTGTGTGTGTGTGTGTGTGTGTGTGTGTGTGTGTTTTCTTTAGTGTATTTTATTTTTTGTGTGTTTTTATTTTATCTAATTATTATTTTACCTTCTTGAGATTTGGTCACCTAAATTATCGGACATTAATTTTGAAATAATTGTAATAAATAACTATAAAGCTATTTCAGAGTCCACAACAGGCTACTAAAATTCTCAGAACATCATGAACAAAATATTATGCTTTTTTGGATTGTATTTGAAATGTAAAAATAATTATTCTGGGTGTAAATACAATAAACATTATGTAATAAATTAAATAAAAATAACAAAAAACATACAAAAAATATTTAAAATATATATATATATATTTACAGTTATTTAAACGTTTCATTTTAATAAATGAAATAATTGAATCATGCATTTTAAATATCTTATTTTACTATTTTATTTTTACTGCACACTGTAGAACTGAAGATGATTCATTTCCATCACAACAGCCTCTCGCGCGTTCTGCCACCGTAAAATCACACAATTGCAAATAACGACAAGCACTGATACAAAAAACTACACGGGTCTTCAGAAAAGAAGACATTTTAACCAGCTGCAGGGTAATAAATGGCAAAGAAAGCGTGTCACCCACTGAGAGACATTCACATGTTAAAGTGTGTGAGGAGGAGATTTGATGGTTTGGTTTAAATCTACTGATGTCCTTTAACATGTTAATTTTACACGCGTGTGTTTGAAGTGTATATAAAGGATATGAAGTGATGGAGACAGTCAGATACCAGAGGACTCTGAGGCAGAAGGACACATTTTCTTACAGCTCTCTCAACTTACTGTAAAGATGCATGAAGAAACTAGGAATTCTGCATTGCAGGGAAAAACCTCTTTTTCGGTCGCAGATATTCTGGATCCATCGAAATTTAATGGGAAGCATCAGAGGATACAGAAAACAACCTTAGGTGAGTTTCCCGCACTTTCTATTTAGGCAATTTATAAAATAAAATAAAAAGTCGTAATAATAGTACGAGATGGCTAAATCGTAAAAAATTGTTGTCTCGTCCAAAAACGTTCGAGTTTTAATCCCATAAGAGAAAAATAAATGAATCAGCAAACGATATCATTAAAATGTTTCCTAGGTGTAACTCAAGTCTAAGCCAAACTTAAACCTAACCATAAACATCGAACAGCTTAAAGGGGTAGTTCACGCAAAAATGAAAATTATCTCATCATGCCATCCCAGAAATGAAGACTTTTAGAAGAATATTTCAGCTATTTAGGTCCATACAATGCAAGTGAACAGTGGCTAGAGCTTTGAAGCTCCAAAAAGCACATAAAGGCAGCATAAAAGTAATCTATACGACTCCAGAGGTTTAATCCATGTCTTCAGAACTGATATGACAGGTGTGGGTGAGAAACAGATCAATATTTAGGTTCTTTTTTTTTTTTTTAAGAAAAATACTTCCTGTCTAGTAGGTGGCAATATGCACGAAGAATGCAAATCGCCAAAAACAAAAGAAGAAGAATGTGAAAGTGAAAGTGGAGATTTATAGTAACAAAGGACTTAAATATTGATCAGTTTCTCACCCACACCTATCATATCACTTCTGAAGACATGGATTCAACCACTGGAGTCTTATGGATTACTTTTATGCTGCCTTTATGTGCTTTTTGGAGCTTTAAAGTTCTGGTCACCATTCACTTGCATTGTATGGACCTACAGAGCTGAAATATTCTTCTAAAAATCTTCATTTGTGTTCAGCTGAAGAAAGAAAGTCATACACGTCTGGGTTGGCATGAGGGTGAATTAATGAACTATCCCTTTAACCAGACACTAAACATAATATTGTTCTGATGGTGTTTCTTTCCCTCTTACATTTCAGATGAACCTACAAATAAAGAAAATAACAAGGACATAGGCACCTCCTCTGCATCCAGCGAAGACCACAGCGGTTCCAGCGCAAAGGGCAAGTCGAAGCGCATCCGTACCGCGTTCACACTGGATCAGCTGCGCATACTGGAGCGAAGCTTCCAGAACAGCCACTATCTGTCCGTGTTTGAGCGGCACGGTATTGCCGCAGCCCTCCGTCTTTCTGAAACTCAAGTGAAGATCTGGTTTCAGAACCGACGCACCAAATGGAAGAAGGAACGTGAGGGACATGGAGGAGAAGAGCAGAACTATTGCGCAGCTCAAGCGATTACGCAAAGCACATTTCTGTATGCCCTGCCTGGACAGCATACAAGTCCTGTGCATTATTACCCACAAACCCCTTACCTGAACCCAGCTTACCCTCACAAGACCCTTATACTGTTCTGAGCAAACAATCCTTCCAGTAGGAACCAAACAGTGGTTTACAGCCATAGAAGTATCATTAAGTTCCACAAAGAACTTTTAAGTCTCCAATTATTTAGAAAACCACCTAAAAAAACTATTGTAGAACCCATGAACCAATACACTGATCTGAAAAACCTATAATGAAACATCAAGAACTTTTTAATCGCAAAGAACCATTTACCATCCAATTTTTTTTAAGATATAAGCATTTCAACTTCATAACAAAATTCCAGGAAATTGACTTAATTTAGTCATCTAAATATTTTATGTTTTATTTAATTGTGTTAAAAATGACAAGTCAATTTGATGGATTTTTATTTTGAAATTTAAAAAAAAAAAAAAAAAAAAAAAAATATATATATATATATATATATATATATATATATATATATATATATATATATATATATATATATATATATATATAATATATATATATATATATATTTTTTTTTTTTTTTTTTTAAATTTCTTTTTTTTCTTTTTTTTTTTTTAAGTGTAGTCACTCAAGAACCTTATGCAACAAAATCAGTTCTTGATAAGAAAAAGGTTCTTTACTCGAAGATGCTGCAAAAATATTTAAGCAATATTGCCAAAAAATATGTTTATTTTTAAGAATGGACACCAGCAACTTACTGTGATATTTAAGTTTTTTGTTTTAACTAATTGTCATTATATTTGATCATTTTATTTATATCGCATTTTAAATGTATGTAATTTTATGTGTCATCATGTAAAACAAACAATAAATGTTATATTTTTGCACTAAGGGTCAATGATTTTTGGATACTTTTGTAAAGAAAAAATGTAATGATTAAGATGTGTATACTCAAATGGATTCAGGTATTATAAAATAAAATATTTTATCACTTCAGTAAGTCATTAATGTTTAATTAATTTTTAAAAATGGGTATACATTTTTTTTCCTTCGAAAATGTATGAAACCAACATAAATACAAAGATTTCATTTCTAAGAACTCGGCACATGCTTCCACACTACATAGAAAGATCACTTCCTTCATTATCAAAGTGAAATCTGTTTTTAGAGTAAATTAAAAACAGCACCAGATTGGTAGCTCAGTGAGTATTGACGCTGACTACCACACCTGGAGACGCGAGTTTGAATCCAGGGTGTGCTGAGTGACTCCCACCAGGTCTCCTAAGCAACCAAATTGGCCCGGTTGCTAGGGAGGGTAGAGTCATATGGGGTAACCTCCTCGTGGTCGCGATTAGTGGTTCTCGCTCTCAATGGGGCGTGTGGTAAGTTGTGCGTGGATTGTGGAGAGTAGCATGAGCCTCCACATGCTACGAGTCTCCGTGGTGTCATGCACAACGAGTCACGTGATAAGATGCGCAGATTGACGGTCTCAGAAGCGGAGGCAACTGAGACTTGTCCTCCGCCACCCAGATCGAGGTGAGCAACCACACAACCATGAGGACCTACTAAGTAGTGTAACAGTAGTAACATTAGAACATTAGGAAATGTTTGATATGACTGCGAATGAGTCCAGCAGACAAACATCTGTCTGTAATTTAACACGTGGATTTTATTAACATCAGATGTCAGTTGGCACTATCAATAAATAGTTGCTTATTCATGGTTTTATAAGAGATTTTATAAGAGATTCTTTCATTCCTCTATTTGAGTTTGCTTAATACTTGTAAAGCAAGTCTAACCAGGAACTGAGTCATAAATTTGTTGGTTTCAAGCAAAACATTTTAGACATTATAAGAAAACAACCACTGACATAGTGTTTTTCCAAAACCAGGCTAAATCTGTTATTTTCACAAACATAACTCTTGGCTTTAAACTAAATGACTTCACCTTTTAGGCCTTAGTTGGTGTTGCTCAATTTTTTTGTGGTGAAGTAAATATTGCAGAAAATATGACTTTTTACATTGAATAAGTTAGTTCAAGTGTACTCAATTCAAACTTGTACATATTAATGCTCTAGCTTATACATAAGTGAATATAATTTATGATTTTTTTTTTGCATCATCATGTTTAAATCCTAAAGGAGAAAATGAACTTGAATGGTTTCACTCTTCGCAAGTTTATTTACACCAGTTTTATTGTTACGTTTGGTAACTTCTTGTTTTGTGAAAATGACCTGTTCTTGATCAAAAACTATTAGCACCCTTTAACCTCTCTGCGCCCCTAGTGTGAGAAGCGCTGTGTTAAAGGATGAGCACAACCCACTCATTGACATAGAATTTACGTGTTGAAACGTAAAAATGAAATTGAAAAATAAATGATAAATTAAAAATAAAAATAAAACTGAACTTTGCATTTGAATATAAATTCTGATTATTAAATTAGTGATTATTAAGGAAAAGCTTTGTAAAAAACAAATATTTGCCATTTCATTTTAAAATTGTCAGTCGTGCCCGGAGATTGAACTGAAAATGAAATGTCAAATCATCAATTTTATTTTTTAATTTGACAGGGAGGATGCATTGTTATAGTGAAAATCAAATCATTTAATTTAATTTTTAATTTTGGCACATATTTTGCGGACAATATTTAATAATGAAATGGTTAATCGGGTTTTTATTTTCATTTTTATCCTTTTATTAATTTGGCAGAATCTGTCTTCCATACTTCAGGACTGCGTGTGCAGCTCTGGATCTTGTTTCTATTGCCATTAAAGCAAGGTTATATTGTCTAACAGACTACAAATCATGCATTATTGCGTTCGGGTCATTTTTGACCCGGGAGAGGTAGATAATAATTTTTAAATACGTTTTTAGTACGGGAACCAAACTTTGTGAATTTGTCAAAACTATCAAAATACACATAATATATTTTTTTCTGATTTTTAGTAAAATTGTTTAAGAGATATAACCATTAAAAAAAAAAAAAAAGTTACATCTTTTGAGTTCACGGGTCAATTTTGACCCGGGCATTAATTGTGGCTTTACACATGATATTATGTTGATTTTTTTTGTACATCTATGAATTAAATTTTTTCTTATAAACACTTCACTTACATTTAGTCTCTTTCCTATACTCTCTCACACACTTTTATGTCTCTTGTTTACAAACATGCACACACACACATACAGTCACACACAGACACACACACATTCCTGTACAAAACAGACATGACAAATGTAACAGACATAACAAATAAACTAAATCAAAGCTACTACTATCTAAAGGGGGTGTGCCCAAAAGTTCATGCACACATTAGTTTAAATAGGGCTTGAAAGAGGAAATTGTCCACATTTTATTCTGCAGCCATCTGATGCAAAACCAGCTTACAGCAAACTCACACATCAATGTTCAGACAATCATAACAGTAAACAGAATAGATTTTGCTTAAAAACATAGTAAAGACGTATTAATGTTGTATACTTGAGTTGTACAGTTGTTTTGATGATGTTTAGTTGAAAAGAATATGTCGGTTTCATAACTTTTGACCAGCAAGTTGTATTGAGCAGTTATGAGTAATAGGAAATTCATTCAAATTACTAGAAATTCTCACATTAGATGTTAATATAAATTGTATATTATGCTATATTAAAATACAGTTTCACAGAAATGTTGATAAAAAAGATGTCTTCACATGTATCACACTGGTTTTTCTGCAGTTAATGTATATTTTGAAATGTCAAAGAATTTCTACATTTTATTATTTAAAAATAAAAATGGCATATTAAATAATAACTTTTATATTTGTCAGTTAACATGCCAAAAATATCAGTCTTATTAATGACTTACAATCTAGTTATAGATGAAAACCATCGGGTTATGAATGATTTATAAGCTTGAATTCCACCGGGTCAAATTGACCCGTCAATGCAAAAGGTGGATGCAGATTCTGAAAGCTTCATGTGGAAGGCTTCCATGTGTCGTGTGGTACATAATTAAGCATGTTAAAAAAGCATTGAATTGCTTGTATACTTATAAAAGCATGGCTTCATTCAGTGCTACATTGCTTGAGTAAAATGTACAATAAATGCACTTGTATTGCAAACCTTGAGAAGTTCTAGTTAAAGCCACCAAGAACTGTGTTTAGCCTTTACTTTAAAATATTGTCTGTTAAATTTACTAGAAATGTCTGCGTGGATATTATTTCATGTTTTTTATGTAAACCTCACTTTATTTTTTTCCCCAGAGTTTCAGCTCGTTCGTAACTCAGGAAATGTTTTTGTATTTTTTTTACTTAAATAAACACAAATCAGACATTTGTTGACATGTAGTATGAGGAAAGAGCAATAACATTAATGTGGACAGTAGCCTATTACTCAGATTATTTGCTCTTGGAAAAATTCAATAAGAAGTGTTTGAGTTCATTCTGAGATCTTCGACTTTTAAATGCAGACTTGACAGCTTGAGATATTGTTGAGATCTCTTGTGAAACTCTAGGGTCTTTTTTTCTAAAGAGAAAAATCTGATACTAATAATTTAATGCTGGGGAAACTTTGTAATGCAGCACTTTTCGTACCACTGTCTCCTTAAGATGAATCGCTTATGATGTTTTATTCCTCTTCTGTAAGTCGCTTTGGATAAAAGTGACTACCAAATGAATAACTGTAAATGTAGATGATAGCAGGAGACTTTGGCGAAAGTTTACATTTGTTCTCCATTTAATCTTACCGTTGTCAAGGAAAAACAAATGAGACATTATATACACCTTATTCACCAGTTCACTGGTTCATATAGTCCTGGTGCGCATTAAAGTAAATGGATTTGGAGTGCTGTCCATCACAGAGGGGCTCAAGCTCTTCCCTTTTATTATCATCCAAGAAGCGAAAACCGTCCTCAAGTGTTTCTCTCTCTCTCTCTCTTAGTCTCCTCCCCTTAAACATGCTCTTTTTTTTCTGTGGGGTTTGTCTTCACTCATTCTTGGAGGGGGATGTCAGTGAAATTCCATTCCTCCGTTAGAGGGAACAACAGCCTCAATCCCTGTTACATCTGACGTCCATGCCATCTTCATTGATTCCATCTCCGGTACATTACAGAAGACTCCAAACATTTGGGTCAACCTTTCAAAGACAATCTTACGAAACCCAGCCGACCAGTTTCCTCTTTGTTTCTAAAACTGTCATAAGTCTTGTTTGAAGTTTCCATTTGAAGAAGGAACCACTGACTACTCCAAATTCACAATCTTCCAAACTTTGATGTGTCTGTAGAAGATCCTCGATGAAAATGCAGACTTCTAGGGTTCCTCTATTACCAATTTTGTTTGCACTGTGCTGGATTTTGTCGTTTGTTATTAACGCTGACTCAGTTGCTTCTGAGAGGTACAACCAGAATACAAGGAGCACCCAGATTAAGGAAAATAGTGATGTTAGTTCAAGAAGAGAAGAAATACAGGATGGATTTTCAGAAGACACTCAGATGGATGAGCCTAATGCAGAAAAGATGTCTGACAAAGACAAACCAAAGCGTAAAAAGACGCCTGAAGAGGTATTAGCTGGTAAGCAGCATTTACAAAGTTTCTTGGTTTGCATCTTTTTTACCATACAATGAAAGTCAATGGTGACTTAAGCTGTCTGTCTAACATCTTCTTTTATGTTTTATGGAAGAAAGAAGGTCACATGGGTTTGGAACAACATGAAGTTGAGTGACTAATGACAATTTTCATTTTTTAGTGAACTACTGCTTTGAGTCTTTACTGTTAACACTTACTGTACTCCATACGGTATAACTGTATAATAACTGTAAAATGGCCAGTATATTCCTATAATATCATCAAACAATATTTCACATGCATTGCATCACAGAAAACTTTCTGTACTGTCACTCATTAATTACAGTGAATAACCTTTTTAACCTAAAGATCACAGTAACAAACTGTTGTATGTAGAACCATCAATGTCTTTTTCTGGGAAGTGAGAGTCCGTGTTCATAATCTTTTTAATTCATAAACCTTGATAATTACTTGCATTAACATGCACATAGATAGGCCTGTCACGATTATTAAATAATCGTCTGATTATTGTGCACTTCAAATTCAAATCACATTTTAATGCCCAAATAGGGGAACTTTAAACCAAAAAAATATATGAGTTCCAAAAACAACAGTGTAAATGTAAAACTGACCAAAACTTATGTATAGTATTTATAGTATTCAGAAATATTTTGATATATGATGATATACGTTTTTAAAGCCTTATCAGGAAATTATATATCCCAGTTGTATTCATTTACTTATATATTTGAAGTTAAATATGTAAATAAAGTACACATGCACCTTAAGAAATGTGAAAATTTATATGACAATTAATCGTGAAAGCCCTAAACAGACAATTAATCATCATAATCGCAATTATTTGCTTGACAATTAATCGTCAGCCAAATTTCATAATCTTGACAACCCTACACATAGGCATACCTCGGATATTTCAATAACAAAGAATAATAAATAAAAATGTATAATGTACAGGATCATTTTAGCTATAGCATTTAGCATCAGTGCACAATCAATGCAGTAAACAGTTTCATCGAAAATCATGATTTAATATTTATGTCTTTAAGTCCCCAGTGAGCTTTAAACTTCATAAATGTAATAAAAATTCAATATACTGTATTTTCTCTGATAACGAGTCAAATAGGACAAAAATTCTGATTAAGAAAATATTTTTTACAGTGCTGGCTTTAATGACTCAGTTGTAGGTTTTTGTTGGTTGAAGTTTGGAGAGGAAGGCAGCGGTCTTCCTCAGCTGTTTTTTGTCAGAATGACAGATATCTGGCTCAACCAAACACTTTACCGTCTGGTCAGTCCAATGACACGCTTTCTACATGCTGTTTTTTCGTTCTTTTCTGTGACACAGGAACCATGTGTAAGTGAAATTACAGTTGTGGAGTAGAAAAGTGTTGAATGAGAATCACAGATGGTTTCTGAAAACATTATGAGTCTTGAATACAAAACATTCCTCGAACCCCTCCGTCCTATCACCTACTCTCTCTGTTTTGCTGTGTGGTTTGGGACACACATTTGGTTTGCATCGAAACAGTGACAGTTATCTGATCTGAAGCCGTTTGAAAGTGCCATGCGTATATGACGGGTCTCCTTTAGTCACAGCAGCCTTTTACATGATAAACGTAAAGGTGTCGGACAGGAACTGTGGGGTCTTGGAGAGGTTTCAATACTTAAGTTTGCATAGTAATAATTATCTAAAAAAATAAAATCAAAAATAAATTTAAAAAAAGCTTGTTGGCTGAACTTGATACAGTGGTTCCACATGTTTGAAATATGTTTTCTTAACTTAAAATGACTATGTAATCTTAACACAAACAAAATTGGGTAAACCCAACAAAATTAGACATGTCAATGTAACTCAAAGAAATCTTTTATTTCTGTAAGAGGTAAAGGATGGGCAAGGAGGAGGCGGGAACCGGCTGAGCATCAACAAAATTTAATTACAGAAATAAACTTAAAAACATATAGACAACATAAAACATATAGACGCGCGCACACACACACACACACACACACACACGCACACACACAGTGGCTGCGTGTGTCTCTCTCTCTCTTCCGAACTGGTGTCTCTGGCTCCCCTTTATCTCACACTCCTCCCCCACCCAATTCAGGCCAAGGCGCCATCAGGACTGCCCCCCCCCCCACTGCCCTTCTGGCCGTTCCGCCAGCCGATGGTCCACCCTGCCTCCTGGGAACCTGGGGAGAGACGAGGGGAGGGAAGGGGGAAAGGGCAAGCGGGAGGGACACAGAGAGAGAGAGAGAGAGGAGAGTGAGAAAAATTTGCTTGCCGGTTCCCGGACACGCCGTCGCCCAGTCCTCAACCACTCCTCCGCCCTCTGGTGGATGACAGCTGCTCCTCCCTGGGCAGACAGCAGTGAGTCTTCCGACCCCTGGCGGACGGAAAAGCTCCTCCCCTTCCTGGTGGATGGCAGCGACTCCTCCGTCCCCCGGTGGACGGCAGCGGCAAGGACTCCACGACAGTGCATCCCTCCTCCGTCCCGGGTTTCTGCACCAATGTAACGGGTAAAGGATGGGCAAGGAGGAGGCGGGAACAGGCTGAGCAGTCAACGAAACTTTAATTACAGAAATAAACTTAAAACAACATAAAACATATAGACAGACGCACGCACGCACGCACGCACGCACACCGGCCGCGTGTGTCTCTCCCATCTCCGGCTCCCTTTTATCTCTCTCTCCTGCTGATTAGGTGACTCAGTGCCGGCTGTGCACCCTCATGGCCCAGCCACGCCCTCCTCCTCGTCACAATTTGTATGAACTATAAGATTAATGACTAATGTCTTTGAAGTTCATCCTGGATTAACTGCATATGTTCACATTGATGCATTGCCCTTTGTTAGTTGGCTGATGAAGGCTTTTGTTGGCAATTAATTGAAAGTCTATGTATTCCATTTCAAGAGTGTAGTCCATCAATAGACAAAGGTGATGCAGGCAGAGATCAGTGAGGTGCATCGCAGTCCAACCAGCAGGTCATTTCGGAGAGGTCTATCCTAAATCCAAGGTTCAGGCAGTGGCATATGAAGTATTTTATGGTTGGAGTTGGCAACAGTTCATCCCCTGAAGTCCATCGTAATAGACTGAAGTAACCTTTCAATCTAGTGAGAGATGATATTTATGTTTCTAAGGTCTGCATTTAATCTGATAGTATTTCATAGGCTGCTTCTACTGTCACAGTATTTTTAGTAGTTTATGGCAACTGTAAAAGCTGTAAAACATTATGAAGGCTCTCTTTGATGTGTTAAATGTGAACAAATCAGTTTGAGAACAGATCTCAAATGTCCCCAGATTTGCCAAGATACCAAAGTCTGCAATCGAAAGTCAGAGATCTCAGTATGAACTCAGACATTAATCCTTTGAGTCTGGTGAGCAATAAAAGTGCAACCTATGAGCAATAACATTTTCCTTTGGGTACGATTGACAGATTTGTGGCAAAGCACTGTTTAAAATAACTACAAATGACAAGTGTGTTTAGTAATTTTCCCTCATGTTTCCAAAATGAAGCTAAAGCTTTGAAATTTTCAGTCATCAAGAGTTTTCCTCAGCTGTTTAACTCTGCTGGGTTAACGACGTTGTGCTAGATATTGGACAGCAGGTTTCCTGTGAGCTGAAGGGGCACAAAACACATCTGTTTCATCTTAAAACTGAACTTGAATTTTAGTAGTATATAGGTTACTGTTCTCCTTATTACTGTGAAGCTGAAATCATTTTACAACTGTCTCTCTAGCCAAAGCAAAAAAGGCGGCTGAGAAGGAAGCCAAAGCCAAGAAACCCAAACCCACCAAAAAACCCAAGCCACCAAAACCAACAAAGAAACCCAAACCACCAAAGCCCACCAAGAAACCAAAGCCTCCAAAACCCACCAAAAAGACAAAGGCACCAAAGGCCACTACAACACCAAAGACCAGAGGATCTCCACCAACCAGAAAGACGACAATGGAGGAAGAGGAGGAGAAACTGCTGTTAGAACTGGGATGGGACAAGTGTATGTACATACAAACTTCCAGTGCATTTACATTTTGAAGTAAATCCTCATGAGGTTGTGAGTTTCATAATTCGTAAAAATATGTCGTTGCATATAAGATTTGTTACTTCAGTATTTACAACAGTGTCACCAAAAAAGACAGAAATGGAGAAGCCCATTGAACCAGTTCATAATATGACAGAACAATATTTTCACCACAAAATACAGTCTAACATAAGTATGAGGTTAAAAGTTATCTAGTTTAAACACCCAGAACACCTAGCAAGACCTCCTAATGCCACAGAACGCATTAGCAACCACCTAGCAATGCCTAGCAATGACATAGAACACATTAGCAACCACTTAACAATGCCACTGAACACATTATGAACCACCACGCAATGCTTAGCATCACCATAAAACATGTTAACAACCACCTAGCAATGCCTAGCAATGACATTTAACTTGTTAGCAACCACCTACCAATGCCACAGAACACGTTAGCACCCTGCAATGCCAAACAAAGCCAAAGAACTTGTTAGCAACTACCTAGCAATGCCATAGAACATGTTAGCAACCAGTTTGCAATGCCTAACGAAGTCAAAGAACTTGTTAGCAACCGCCTACCAATGCCAAAGAACACGATTCTTCTATATTTATTAAAAGATGCCTAACAAAGCCAAAGAACTTGTTAGCAACCACCTAGCAATGCCATAGAACATGTTAGCAACCACATGGCAATGCCTAGCTATGCTAGAACACTTTAGCAACCACTTAGAATAACTTAAAACACTTAAAAAATATTGTGAAAGTTGGCAACATGAGGTGGTGAGTTTTGCATAGACAAGCACCACTGTTCTATTGTTTGCACATCTATTTATTTTTGCAGTTCTGTTTGGTACCACTAGTGGTGCAGAAATTTCACCTTTATTTACATATGGTCTTGATGTCCAAATGAGCAACAGTTTTGCCATCAAAATACAACTTCTTGCGAATGAATCTTTCTCTTTAGTTTTCTCTCTCTTCTAACTTTAATTTCAGTGAACATCCACAACAAGAAAGAGGCCACAACACCCCCCTTAATCAAAGAGCATGACCCAGATTACTGGGATGCCAAATGTATGTTTACCACGCCACACATTACAATCATAGTCTTTGGTCAGAGCAAGAGTACACACTTAAAATACCACTAATAATAAACCTTTATTTTACCTAATAGATGTTCCAGAACCAGACCTCATCCCGAAAGTCAAGAAGCCCTCCACTATAGATGACCCGAGTATATACTTACCCATCCCAGGTAATCAAGAGCTGATACTAATCAGTGTGTCTGGAAGAAAATTGGGCTTGTAATAAAATCAGTCGCCAATTTAATTTATTTATTAGTGGTGGTCCCTAAAAAAAGCATCGCTGTTAGTATTGCTAATATTTTACCCTAAGTATTAAACTTTAATTGCCTAAAAATTCTCTTTTACTTCTTCTGTTCTTCTAGAGGAAACCTCCATTACCCCTCGAACAGTTGCGCCCTGGTATGAGGAATATGATTATTCTGATTGTACGTTTGTACCATTTAAATCTTCTATATTCATAATATATCAATATGTAGTTAGTCAAACAGCTTGTATGGAAGATATATATCATAATGTATGAATGTGTATAATGTTTCATCATTTATGAGAAAACTTTTACTCTCTCTCTAAAATCTTAAATCAGTGGCTGCAAAGAAGTTGGAGGAAGAGCTGGAAAAAGCAAGGAAGGCCAAAGAGGAGAAGGGTTCGTAAATCAATTTCACATTTATTAACACTTTAGAGAGTGTTAAGCTGATTGTATTACTTGTGTATTTTGACTGGCTTCTTGGGTGGTCTGCCTGTTAAATGAGATATGTAACAAAAAACTTTTTTGTGATTTATTAAGTCATTAACTGTGCTTTTGGGAATTTTCTTGGGATTTTTTTTATACTGCTGTGACAGCTAAACTTGTAAGAATCTTATATAATATAAACAGGACATATTTATTAAAAGATAGAAAATAGAAGAATCATTATTAAAGGTCATCAACCCCACGAAAAACTAAACATTGATCTTATAAAAGTTATGATTCGTCTCTGCCATACATTGAAATATTGAGTTTTACATTATTTAATTGATTCACTGTGGCATAGGGCTAGAAACAACAAAGACGACTTGTTTGGATTAGGCAACTTTATGTCTCTAATATGTTTCTTCGTTCCCAATAACAGCGGAAAAACTGCGGAAGATTTGGGAAGAGGAGGAAGAGGAGAGGAGAAAGCAAACAGCTCATCGTGCTGAGCCAAAGAGTGAGTGTTTCTGGAAAACAGCCACCAATCACACTAGAATTACAGTAGAAAAAGCACACAGTCTCTTATATAACTAGACTGGTAAATGTGTGTTTCTTCAGCTGTAGCCAATTTTATGTCCAGTGGTTGGATTTGTACTAAAACCAACAGACATTCTGCCGCAGAATTTCAATCTTAAAATATGAAACAAATCCATCATAATGTTTTAAAACTATAAAAATGCAAACAAAAAGTGAATTAATTATAAACAATAGCTATTGCATGAAAATGAAATTACGACTGTCCCTTAGTTGTGGCATAATTCCCACCATGGGTAAACATTTAGCCACTAATAATGTTTTATTAAAGGTTAGTGTACCCGTTTAACCCTTTAATGCATACCTCGGGTGACGAAAAAATGGATGAGATACAGGGGGTGGAATGAGGTCATTTATTGTCATTTGGGTGTACTACTGAAATTATGTAAATTGTGTGTCTATTTAGACTCAAAAAGTGCCTGAGAAAATACACGCGTGTAGCTTATGTGCAGCTCAATATGTGTTTGACAGCCAGTTGAGTCTCATGAAATTTCAGTGTGGAAGTAATGAATCCTGTTCTATATTTGTTGAATCATCTTTGATATATGAATAATAAAACATCAAAATATATCAGAATATTCTATTCTATTATTTTCTAACTGTCTTGAAAATGTTTTGAAAATGTGACACTATCTGGGCATTTTGTGGATCCATTTGTGATGGACATACTTGCCGGGTCGCTAAAGACCTGAGTATGTAATAATGTTTGGCAAAACACCCATGAATTTAAGGGTTAAAATTTCATTCACAGCACAGAAATTATTATTATTATTATTATTATTATTATTCACCCCTTTTTCTCCCCAATTTGGAATGCCCAATTCCCAGTGCGCTCTAAGTCCTCGTGGTGACGTAGTGACTCGCCTCAATCTGGGCGGCGGAGGACGAATCCCAGTTGCCTCCGCGTCTGAGACCGTCAGTCCGCGCATCTTATCACGTGGCTTGTTGAGCACGTTACTGCGGAGACATAGCGTGTGTGAAGGCTTCACGCCATCCACCACGGCATCCACGGACAACTCACCACGCGCCCCACCGAGGGCGAGAACCACATTATAGCGACCACGAGGAGGTTACCCCATGTGAATCTAGCCTGGGCCAATTTGGTTGCTTAGGAGACCTGGCTGGAGTTACTCAGCACTTCCTGGATTCGAACTAGCGACTCCAGGTGTGGTAGTCAGCGTCAATACTTGCTGAGCTACCCAGGCCCCCACCGCACAGAATTTATTAAACACAATACATAATTTGAGATGTTTTGGAAATTACATTTGTGGTGGAAATTTGAAGAAATGCCTAAATGCATTATTTAGTACCTCAGACAAATCACTCAGAACTCTGTGAGTCTGAGCTGAAAGCAGCAAATCTCAGCACCAACATGTTCTTCCCCTAAAGTGATTTTGTTTTCTAACTGGAAACTGTCCTGCAGTGAGTTTTTGGACTCAACATTACCACTCGGACAGACTCAGGCCAGACCTGCTGTTGCTTGAGCTGCAGCCTTTGTTCAGATCAGTTGTCTTTCCTCTATAAAGATGCCAGTCAGCTTCTCCAATCCAAATGTTTATAGTGAGATGTCAGGGCTCTTTGAAGATTCAAGAGTCTGTAACAAAATGAAAGTTTCTGGAGAAAGAATGACACAGTATTTCATGTCTTTCAGAGTGTCCTCCACTTGGCATGGAGTCCCATCGTATAGAAGATGATCAGATCTTGGCATCTTCTATGTCTCATCACGGATATTCTGCTTTGAGAGGACGCCTGAACATGCAGGTAGGAAGATGCACAATTAAATTCAGTTTCAGAGGATTTTAAATATTATGTAAGGGATAATATATAGTCAGTAAGTCATTATTGCAAAATATATTGCAACAGGGTGATGAGGACCCAGATGCAAAGCTATCATATTGTCATGTTTTTTTTAAGGCAGGACCCAAGGTGCAGGACAGCAATAAAAAAGGGGTTTTACTGAAACAAAAACACAACTAAATACAAACAAAAACTCTCACGGGGGAGAAAATAATAACAGAAAGGCAAAAAGAGATCTGAAAACAAATCGACTGGGGAAAACTGGAAAAGACAGTAACACTCGACAGGACTGGAAACAAAACACAACGATATGGCGGGGAAGACAAGACAAAGGAGAGAATATACAGAGGAAGGGAAGATTAAGGACAGGTGCTGCCAATAATCACAAGCTGCATGAATCAGCACTGCCATGGCAACAAGGGAGAGAGGAAAACAACAGCCCAACACATGGGACAGCCTGAGAGATGGGTGGAGGAAACTGTTACAGTCCTGCCAAAACAAGAATAAAACAAGACCAAAGAGGCAGGATCATTACATTTTGACGTGATTTGGCAGCTTGACTTGGCTTGGCGGCTTGACTTTGCTTGGCAGCTTGACTTGGCTTGACAGTTTGAATAGGTGAGATGACTTGACTAGGCGTGGCAATGACAACTTGACTTGAAGTGACGACTTGACTTGATAGCATGACTTGACATGTCGGTTTGACTTGGCATGGTGGCTTGATTTGGTGTGATGGTTTGGCTTGGTGTAATGGCTTGGCTTTGCAGCTTGACTTGGCTTGGTGTCTTGACTTGGTGGTCTGACTCGGCTTGGCAGCCTGACTTGATTTGCCAGCCTGACTTGGCTTGGTGGTCTGACTTGGCTTGGCAGCCTGACTTGATTTGCCAGCCTGACTTGGCTTGGTGGCCTGACTAGGCTTTGCGGCTTGACTTGGCTTGGTGTCTTGACTTGGTGGTCTGACTTGGCTTGGCAGCCTGACTTGGTTTGCCAGCCTGACTTGGCTTGGTGGCCTGACTAGGCTTTGCGGCTTGACTTGGCTTGATGTCTTGGCTTGGTGGCCTGACTAGGCTTGGCGGCTTGATTTGGCTTGGCTAGGTGTAGCCATTTGACAAAGTGTGGTGACTAGACTTGGCGTGGCAACTTGTCTTGATGTGACAGCTTGACTTTTCGTAATAGCTTGACAGGGGAATGGCCTCCGTGGGCGTTGGCAGTGACAGGGGAACAGCCTCCGTGGTGGCCAATAGCGGGCTTGGCGGGCCTCTCCAGAGACAACGACAAAGAGGGATTTTGGGAATTGGTGCCCCACCCCTGCAGCAGAAATCTATCTCTGCCACCTGGCAGAGGTGGTCCACCAAATCCTAAAAGTGCAAATGAAAAATCGACCTCAGCTCCTCTAGACGGATGGACTTGTCCAGACCTGCCACCAAAATAAGCTTGAGGACGGTCTCATCAACACCCCACCCAGAGGCCATTTCGACCAACTTCTCCATGCATGACAGGGCGACCGTGCATGGCAACGCTGATTGCGCTGCTGAGCAGCACCTGTGAGAAACACGAGAGAGAGAGGAAAACAATAGCACCTGGGACAGCCTGAGAGATGGGCGGAGGAAACCGTCACAATCCTGCCAAAACAAGAACAAAACAAGACCAAAGAGGCAGGATCATGACACATACTGATTTTGAGTTATATATAAAATATTTATGTAAATCTATATTTCTGTTCTTCCAATTCATTGCATACAGTCCATTTACACTACCAACTTATTATAAAAGTACTGTCTTTGTTTATAAGGGGGGCAACCAATAATCCTCTCAGCAGTCCGAATTGACCTTTGTAGTCTTCTGATGTCTGATTTCATAGCTGAACCAAACCAGACAGTTACTGAAGTGCAGAGGACAGACTCATTGACTGCTGTAATAGGATGGAGACAGTGCCGGAGAAGAACCTCCCTTGACTTAGCGCCTTGCCTGCAATTTCGCCAAACCCACTTGCGCCTAGACTTAGTCACGCTTGCACGAAAATAGCAACACTTCATGGCCATGCCCATTGACTTTGCACTTATGAGTTAAGGCATTGCGCTGCGCTTAACGCTTGCACGCTTAAAATAGGGCCCTTAGTTCGTTCAAAAAGACTACATCAAATCCGTTCAAACAAAAAATGATTTGTTGAAATAACATGATCAATTGCGTGGAAAAGTATTCCTCAATTTTTTAAAGTTCATTCAACATTTAAATGTTTCAACTGTATGTGACACATTGAGCTGTGGTTCTCATTTGGGCAATGCAAGTTCAAATTTGCCTTGTGTCATTGTCTTTCAGAGTTCAGATGATGAGGAGGATGTTTATGGTGGAGCGTGGTGTGCTGATACAGAAGAGAAGGAGCACTGGTTTCAACTGGACGCACGTCGAGAGGTCGAGTTCACTGGGGTCATCACACAGGGCAGGAATTCCGAAACTAAGTAAGAGATGTTGACTCACGCACAAAAACATTTGGACTTGGAGTAGAGCCAAACTCTTCCTGGTAACAAGTTCTGCAGAAAGACAAGGAGACCAAACCCAGAATAATAACACTCTCTGATTTAATTATTTTCCAGTAATGACTTCGTTTCGTCGTATTTCATGGCCTTCAGTAACGACAGCCGTGATTGGATGGTGCTGCATGACGGTTACGCCGAGTGGGTCAGTTCACATACACTTTATGCTACACTTAAAGGTGATGTGTGTAGTCTTTTGGATGTTAAAATGCTTTCTCGTATCCCAAAGTAATATGCAAAGACATATGAGTAACTATAGAAACTAAAAATCAGGTTAATTCCCACGGAAAGTGTAACAAAGTGATTATGGTGTTATCAAAACATATTTTTGACTCCATGTTTGAGCATCCTGACCAGCATCATTGCATCAACAAGTAGCATGAGTTCAGGGCGGACAAACCTGAGAAACCTGCTCGGAAACAAACGTCTCCTTCAAAACAGCATTAATCTACATTGTAGTCAAACATCATACATGCAAATAATACAATGAAAGTTTAACTATTTATAACTGTTGTGCTTGATTCTAAAAGATGATCGCTACAAGACTTTCTCCTGTGGTAATAGAATGTAACAGTCTGGTTTTGGAGGTAAAAATCCCATAAATTTCTCCATAGGTGAATTGGTTACTTATAAACGATAACTTATAAGCTCATAGGTTGTTAATTGATGGTATATGCTTCTGTTGAAACCATCAGTACACTTTATTCTTCAAAAATCATGCTTAACAGCAGAATTTGTGCTGAAAAATTATCCTGAAGGAAAATCTATCCACCAATAAAAGAATTGCAGCGAACAAAGTGCGCCAAAAGAGCTCTGCATCGACCACCCACTTCCATGGAAAACAACTTTTATATTTGTATATATCTGAACATTTTCCACTAAACTTAAAATGTATCGTTTATATACTTATAATCAACAACTTTAAATCAATAGTTTTATATTTTATCATCGCTTTTAATTCTATTACATCATTTACAATGCTTCATGGGATTGTAGTTCATTCCTGCATTAAAGACGTTAAGTACACAGTCTTGTACCTTTGTCTTTATATCTGATTTTCAATTACTTTTTTTAATGTTGAGATTCACCTCGGAGCTGGTTGGTTTGGTTCATGGCTTAGAACTCTTTTATGAAGGATTTTATGTAATCCCTTTGGAAAAAATCAATGTGAAAAATACTTCTGGCACCAAGACGGCACTGTTTCGGTCTATATGGTTCATTTGGTCTTATGAGTTTAAATCCTGGTTATCCTGTATCCCACAGCTCTTTTATGGGAATGTGGATAAGGACACTCCAGTGATGGCTGAATTCTCATATCCTGTGGTGGCGCGTTACATCCGTATTCTCCCTCAGAGCTGGAACGGCAGTTTGTGCATGAGACTGGAGGTGCTCGGCTGCCCGTTACCAAGTAAGCACTCAACTGTAATTACTTTTCTAAGTGATCAGACCGACGATAAGCCCGGTGAACAAAAACGGGCTGAAAACTCCTATTTTTTTTTACTTCGGCCTGTAAGCAACCTCCTAGCAAGCACCCAGAACACCCTAGTAACTGCATGGCAACTCATTAACAACCACTTAGAGCACCTTAGCAACAGAATGAGTTTTGCATGGACAATCACATCATTAAAAGCCATAATCATTTTTTATCACTAAAGTGTAATTGTACTTTTCAACAGCTAGTTATCCAACAGAGAACGACGTTTCGCCTACTGATGACCTCGATTACAGACATCACAACTACAAAGATATGCGTCAGGTGAGACTGTTACAGCACACAGGTATTCCAAAGGTCATTAAGGTCAAAGCTAAGATTCAGATGCACGTCAGAACATGCAGGGTGTGAAGTTTGGACTTTAATTTGTGGCTCTTCTGTGGTCTGGTTTTCTTTGGGTTCTGTATCTGTGTGTATAAACAGATGATGAAGGTTATAAATGAAGAATGTCCAAACATCACCAGAATATATAACGTCGGAAGAAGCTCTCAAGGGCTGAAGATGTATGCCATGGAGATCTCCGATAACCCTGGAGAACACGAGACAGGTACCTTCAAAGGGAGTTTTACACAGATATACTGTATATACTGTACACACACACGCTGGCATTATAATATAAACATCTGCTAAATGATTAAATGAAATGGTAAAAGTCATCGAGCACCCCTAACTCCAATTATCAGCATTACTTACTGAAAAAGCCATATCTGTTTGCTCTCTTTCAAAAAACATTCAAATCTAATTTTTGTCTTTTATAGTATTAAACACTTCTCACTTTTTTCATAGGTGAGCCAGAATTCCGTTACACCGCCGGGCTTCATGGGAATGAGGTGTTAGGTCGGGAACTTTTGCTCCTGCTTATGCAGTTCTTGTGTAAGGAGTACAACGACGACAATCCTCGAGTGCGCCGTCTTGTTGAAGGAGTTCGTATACATCTAGTGCCGTCACTGAACCCTGATGCCTACGAATTGGCGTTTGAAATGGTGTGACACTTAAAACAAATAATTACTGACAATTTAATTAATTTTGATCATGTAGACTCATCATTTACTGGTCGGATGCTCTTGTCTCCAGGGCTCTGAGATGGGCAACTGGGCTTTAGGCCACTGGACAGAGGAGGGCTATGACATCTTCCAGAACTTCCCAGACCTGAACAGTGTTCTGTGGGGCGCGGAGGACAGGGGATGGGTGCCACGGGTCGTTCCCAATCACCACATTCCCATTCCTGAGAATTTCCTCAATGGTTCCGTGAGTGAAACGGAAGAAACTGGGTTCTAATGCCTTCGGCCAAGAGCACACTAATATGTTTTCATTTAAAAACACATTGATTTTACTGCGCTTTCGGCTCTCATTCACTCTGAAACTGCGTTTTCCTACACCAAAAACGACGACTTTTGAAAACGCTTTCTAGTAAAGCATACTTTAAAAAAGGATGACTTTAGAAAACTGAAAATGGAGATTACTGTGGATCTGGACTTCAGGTTGTCCAAGATCATTCAAAAGATTTTAGTCAAATAAAAAGTACGCCTTGGGCAATTTTATATTTATTTTTCCCTTTTTCTTTTCCTGACAAACACAGGAAACTTTTTTTGGTGCAAGTGTACAGCAAAATATAACTTTCTCAATCAGTTTGTTTTTTTTTTTTGTCTGGTTTCCCAGTAAAAATATCTTTAAAAACATTTACTTGAGAATCAAACTTGCATAAGAGTTTTTAAACTTGTTTTCAGAGAGTACATCTTGAATTAAGTTATTTTTAGCAACTGATTGGCCAATCATTTCTTATTTTATGTTTTTTTATTTTATTATTATTATTATTATTTTTTTTAAGCAAAAATCTAACAAAACTGCAGATTGCTGCAACCAGAGGTGGAAGTCATCCAAATATGGGCAGAGAGGATCATTCACTGTAATTACATATGGCCACCAGAAGATGGTGCCAAGTACATGACACAGACTCAATGATGACTCAAATGACACAGAATGGAACTGAGATCTCGTTACTCATGCCTGCATGCTTTGGAGAGGGAGCATACCTTTAATCATTGTTATGTAATTAGTTCTTATGTACAGTTATTGCATTTTATTTGTTTGGAGAGGCTATTGGACATTTGGAGACAATTTTGGACACTAGGATAAATTATTTTTGTAATGCTATAACTTTTACTTTATCGTATTAACACAAACTTTTACTCAGTTACAGGTGACATTTGATTTTTCGGAGGTACCTAATTTACACCCTGATATATATAATGTCACATTAAAAAAATAAGAAATAATTAAATTTTTGGCTCAAGTTTTTGGGGGAATTTTTCAGCAGTTTCTTAGGCTGAAAGTCTCATAATTTATCCTAATCTATGTCATTAAATTTTTTTAAACATTTTCTTTAAAATGATACCAAACAATTGACCCTCTTTAGTTTTTTTGTAGAGTTCTAAGCCTTTAATTTTGGTCATGCCACTGCCATCTTTAAAAACACCTTTAGCGCATAAAGGGTTTATTGACACGCTTAACTCAGAGCCTGCAATTATGATGTTGCTCAGCAATTTTGACATTTTGGTGGCATTCATGTGCGCTCATCTCATCTAGGTCGCTGTTGAAACGAAAGCCATCATCACTTGGATGGAAAGGACGCCGTTTGTCCTGGGTGCTAATCTACAGGGTGGAGAGAAGATTGTTGCGTACCCCTTCGACATGCAGCGACCGCCCCGGGCGACAGGCATGGATAGCAGGGGAAGCCAGACCATGCTGGAGTATCACCAGATGAATGAGGAAACATGGGCGAGGATTCAACGACAGAATGAGGGCGCTCTCCGCGAGACGGCAGACGAAAACTTGTTCCGCTGGCTGGCCATGACGTACGCCCACAGTCACTTGACCCTGACGGAGACCCACCGCGGTTCCTGTCATACCGATGATATCACAGGCGGCCAGGGCATCATCAACCGTGCCAGCTGGAAGCCGGTTGTGGGCAGTATGTAAAACTTTTGTCTTAAAGCTGAAGTGTATAATTTCTGCACTTCTAGCAGTAAACATGTGAAAAACATGATTGTTTTCAAACTGGTTTCCCAAACTCTCCCCATCTGACATTTTGTTCTCAATTTTTCAGTCAGTTTTCACAATAAGTTACAATTTTGTGTTTATGTAGGCATGAACGACTTCAGCTACCTGCACACAAACTGCTTCGAGATTTCTATCTTTCTTGGGTGTGACAAGTTTCCTCACGAGAGCGAATTGGCGACGGAGTGGGAAAACAATCGAGAGGCTCTACTAGCTTTCATTGAGCAGGTTACAAATCACATGCAATCATTTAGCATTTACACCCATCAAAAAAGCTTTTAAAGAAGAAATGCACATTAAACCACAGAGGAAATGCCAAAAAAACACACATATTTTCATGTGACCTGCAGGTCCATCGAGGTATTAAAGGAGTTGTGAGAGACATTGATGGGAATCTTCTAGCAAATGCAACAGTTTCTGTGGAGGGCATCAAACATGACGTCAAAACAGGTAACCGATAATCCTGTAGGTCTTAATGGGACAGTTGTTCCAAACCTGTGTGATTTTCTTTCTTCTGTGGAACGAAGCTGACAAGTCGAGCCACATCAGTGTTGAAAAATAACTAACATTACTTAGTTACATTACTTTTTGTCACATTGTTGCAGCCAAGCAAACCGAGGCGAATGCGTTTAGGTAAACCATCCTCTCTCTCTCTCTCTCTCTCTGTCGGAAGTCCAAAACATTTAAGTGAATCAGGTCATTCAGATGGTTCATATAAGTGAACTGATTAAAACAAATGATTCACCAAATCCTCTTATATGTAGCACTGGATAGTCTAAATGATTTAAGGTTATCAGTTTGTTCGGACGGTTCATATAAATTAACCAGTTTAACTAAATGATTCACCGATTCACTTGTAGAAGTTACAAAGTCTTATTTTTTTAATTAAAATCCAGTATTTAGGTAATTGAAGACCTTTTACACAATGCTTTTGACTCAGTAAATGTAAACATGTTTTACTTGTTTTAATTAGTATGAATTTATTTGTTCAGTTTAATTGTTTAATGTCACCCTAATTGAGATTATCGATGTTTTTGTGCTAGAAAAAATAAAAGTAGATTGTCAGTAGGATTAAATAGGTATATCATTTGATAGGTAGGCTACACTCCAAAAAAATATTTTAAGATTTACGCATTTCAGTTTCATCAAATTGAATTGAGTAATCTTTAACAAAACAAAATAAGTACGTTTTATAATACATTTTATTAATTTAATTCGGTTAAATATTACACAGTTCAATTTGATGGAATTTTGTTTTGAAATAGGCTAAAATATTTTTTAAAGGTGTGTTAATTAAAAAAAAAATCTTCCTTTAAAAGGTTTAATATAGTTAGCTCTTTTTTTGTTAGTTGCTGCATCTTTATCGCAGCTTTGTGTGAGGACTGAAATGTAAAGGGATAGTTCACTCAAAAATGAAAATTCTCTCATCATTTACTCACCCTCATGCCATCCCAGATGTGTATGACTTTCTTTCTATGTGATTTTTAGAAGAATATCTCAGCTCTGTAGGTCCATACAATGCAAGTGAATAGTGACCAGACCTTTCAAGCTTTAAAAATCAAATAAAAGCTGCAGAAAAGTAATCCATAAGACTCCAGTGGATTAATCCATATCTTCAGAAGTGATATGACAGGTGTGGGTGAGAAACGGATCAATATTTAGGTCATTTTTATTATAAATCTCCAATTTCACTTTCATTTTCTGAAAGTGAAAGTGGAGATTTATTGTAAAAAAGGATTGAAATATTGATCTGTTTCTCACCCAAAGTGATTGTATCGCTTCAGATAACATATATTAAACCACTGGAGTCGTATGGATTACTTTTATGCTGCCTTTATGTGATTTTTGGAGCTTCAAAGTTCTGGCCACCTTTCACTAGAATTTTCATTTTTGAGTGAACTACCCCTTTAAGTTGTTGTTCACTGAAATCGTGCACTCCATCACAGCTCTCAAAAATAATTATGTCTGGTGCACATTTAACGTTGCATTTGTAGTACAAATGGCATTTGCGATCACATTAAACCTAGCGCACCAAGATTTCTGTTTCTCACGCAAATCTATTGTATGACTTCCGAAGACTTGGAATATAGCGCACTAGTTGCACGTCTGTAGTGCTTTTTTTGTTCTCTTTTGAGCTTGACAGCTTGTGGTCACTGTATGTGTTCATTGTATGGAGCAGTCTGCCCATTCTGTAAAACTTTTCCTTTTATGTTCCTTGGATAAAAGAAAGTCATACAGGTTTGAAATGAACGCACGGGTGAGTAAATGATGACAGAAATGTCAGTTTTAATATGCACTATTCCTTTACCCTAGCACTAAGCTTGTGTTTTATTATATAGAATTATTCCATGTGTATTAAAGGTAATTGAACCATACTTCTTTTTTATTTGCTGAAGCTGCCACCGGCGATTACTGGCGTCTTCTGAACCCAGGCGAGTATCGCGTGACGGCAAGAGCAGACGGGTATTCATCGCAGACACGACTTTGCATTGTGGGCTATGATGCCAGCGCGACTCCCTGCAGCTTCACTCTAACTAAATCTAACTGGGCTCGGATCCGACAAATCATGGCACAGAGTGGGAAGAAGCCAAGAATGCCTACTATCACCACCGGAAGCACAAACAGCCGCGTAACCGTCGAGAGCACAGGGCCCGCCGCTGTCCCACAGAATGAACGTCTGCGCCGCATGCGACTGCTGCGTCTGCGCAAACTGCGAATGGAGAAGATGAAAGGCAGTACCACAATGAAAACTACAACGACCACCACTGTGCCCCCCACCACAACAATGGCAACAGAAACCACAACCTCATGGTTTGACACATGGTTTGAGGTGGACAGTACTACTACCAGTCAAGACTATAACTTTGAGTACAAAATAGATGCTTACTGAGGTGTTGCTTTTAAAGAAATTAAATTGTGTGGAATATTGTCCTTATCACAGGTTTTCTGGTATTTTTAGTTGCCATAGAGATTAAAATGTGTAGTTCAGAGTATCAAAATAGCCTACAACATTCTCTTTGTGGAACAGAGTATAGAGGCTATTTAATTCAATATATCTTGTGTAAACAGTCACAAGAATGAGGTATTACTATTAAAATATGGCAACAAACAAAAGCAAAATTTGCCATTTCTAAAACTACTTTCTGAGCTGCCCTCACATTACATGCTTGTGTACACTGATATTATTATGTGCTCATATTTTCAAATAAAACTGTATACAATGTGTATGAACTCTCTATTATATATATATATATATATATATATATATATATATATATATATATATATATATATATACACACACACACACACACACACACTGTCACGTCATCAGTTTAAAGCCTAGGGGTGGCGAGTAACAGAATAAAGTAATGGTGTTCAGACAGCAAAGAGAGATTTTTTATTTTATTTTTTTTTATCTCCAGCCCCAGTGCTTTCCACAACATGCCAGACAATAACTTTTTAGAAGATAACAAGATGGGCTTTTATTTGGAAATATGGGAGATTCCATTCTTCGGGAGGGGGCAAGGCCAAAATAATAAACAAACACTCTGCCTAAATAGTGAGAAAAAGATAGCTAATCTACAATAAATAAATAACAATAACTATACACCAACTCATTACTAATTACCCACTTCCCTACTAATCAGGGGCGGTGCTTGGGGGTGAGTGTTGTATCATCCGACTGTGTGGGGTCACATGGGGGGCCAGACTCCGGACCCCGTCTAGAACCGCCACTGCTACTAATCAACCCACATAATTAACTAATTCACCCACAATTGAAAACAAAATAAGAATAGCAGAAGAAAATGCTGGCAAGCTTACAACTAGTAGGATCTTACACAGTCAGGCACACAGCACTGAATCCAAAAACAACAACGTACAATCAATACACACTTCAAAATTCACAGAGTCTTGGGGGGGGGGGGGGGGGGGACAAGTCTCCCAAGCAGTTTTGTGTGTGTGTGTGGTTTTTTTCTTTCTCTCTCTCTCTCTCTCTCTCTCTCTCTCACACACACACACACACACACACACAGAGATTTGGGAAAAGGACAAAGATTTTATCCCCAACTCTTTCTCTCACCATCCAGTCGCCACAGTCAAGCAATCGTTGGTGTCAGGTGGCAGCATTAACTCCTGCTTGAGGAAAGGAGAGAGAGAGAGAGAGAGAGAGAGAGAGAGAGAGAGAGAGAGAGAGAGAGAGAGAGAGATAGAGGAAAACAAAATAATAATAACAATAATAATAATAATATTACGTCTTTGGACTTAATAATATATATATATATATATATATACTGTATATGGGTCAACGACGTGACACTATTTTTTTTTTTTTTTTGTGCATGTCTAATATATTATTCAAAAATATATTAAAAAAGCATTTCAAACAAAACAATGACTTAAATACACCTCTTCTATAAAAAAATTTCAATTACTGATATTTTCTTCTGGGGCTTAAAGTCAAAATGTCATGTGGTGTAACCGTCCTGAGACAGTAAAAAAAAAAAATAAATAAATAAATAATATATATATATATATATATATATATATATATATATATATATATATATATATATATATATATTTAAATCTCATTAAAAGCTGAAATTCTTGAAAAAAAAAATAAATAAAGAAGTGTTGTCATGAGAATGCAGAATTACAAAACAAAACGGTAAAAAAATAAAATACAAATTGTGTCTCGGTTCCTTCCTGAGGCTAAGTCTTACGTTTTTTTCTCTCTCCAAAAAATTTTTTTTTCTCTCTTCAAAAAAAAAAAAAAAAAAAAAAAAATTCTCTTTCAAAAAACATTTTTTTATTCTCTCTCCAAATTTTTTTGTTTTGTTTGTTTGTTTGATATGGCATTCGTTGTCGTGTTTGAAATTGTTGGTCTTTCTAAACCATCTATGCCCTTTGTTCAGTGTTACATGCTGGAAGCGAAGGAATGTATTAAGGGAAACGGGAAACATGGGGAAATTATTATTATATCTGTCCTTTTGAAGTGTTAGAGTTACATCTGGTAATGTATATATATATATATATATATATATAAATATAGCAACAGAGAAAGCATTAAAAGCACAAGATTACATGTTTACTGATAGTGGCACCTGGTGGCCAAGGTTGGTACCGCATGCATTTTTTTGAAGAGAAAAATGTTTTTGTTTTTGTTTTGTTTTTTAAGAGAGAATTTTATTTATTTATTTTATTATTTATTTTTTGAAGAGAGAAAAACATGTAAGACTTAGGCTCAGGAAGGAACTGAGACACTATTTTTTTTTCTTTCCACCATGCGGTTCAGAGCCACCGTACAGAATAATCTATTATTAATATTTCTTAAAAATCGTAAAAAAAATAGAGGGGCCTGGGTAGCTCGGCGAGTAAAGATGCTGACTACCACACCTGGAGTCGTGAGTTTGAATCCAGGGCGTGCTGAGTGACTCCAGCCAGGTCTCCTAAGCAACCAAATTGGCCCGGTTGCTAGGGAGGATAGAGTCACATGTGGTCGCTATAATGTGGTTCTCGCTCTCGGTGGGGCGCGTGGTGAGTTGTGCGTGGATGCTCTGGAGAATAGCGTGAAGCCTCCACACGCGCAAGGTCTCGATAACGCGCTCAACAAGCCACGTGATAAGATGCGCGGATTGACGGTCTCAGAGGCGGAGGAAACTGAGATTCGTCCTCCGCCACCCGGATTGAGGTGAGTCACTACGCCACCACGAGGATTTAGAGCACATTGGGAATTGGGCATTCCAAATTGGGGAGAAAGGGGGAGAAAATCACACATTTTCTTTTTATAAATAATTAAGAAAAAAGAAATATCTTAAAAAAATAAGCAGTGAAATTTTTTTATTTTAAAATATAATTTATATCTGAAAAACTTTTGTCCACCAAATCAATGTCATGTGGTGTAACCAACATATAAGTAGCAATATTGTGTCATGTGACAAAAATCATGAAACAGAGAAGACCTGAAAAACAAATCATTATTTTTTATTTTTATATATCAGTATTTTGACATTTTCATGAAAACGCTAAATTTATTCAGTTGGTGTACCATGAAAATACTTCTTGACTTAAAAATGTGAAATTAATGTTTAAGTTGTTTACATACTCATGTATTCAAGGTGCAAGGAAACTATTTTAATACCTTTTACTTGATCATTAAATCAGTTTTTTGTAGAAAAACAACATGGCTTTAAAGATTATGTCTACGAACTTGTCACATGTGTTTTAAACTAGATTTTGAAAATATTCCTAATTTTTATCACCTAGAAAATTGGTAACGTTATATACTGGTAACATATTAATGTTTTAATTTCTTATTTAATTTAGTTTAAAAAAAACTGTTTTGCAAACGTGTAGCTTTAACTACGATTTAAAAGACTCGGGACAACAGGATTAATCAAAATCCCCATAATCTCATAATAACAGCCCACAAATACAGCAAATTTATGAACCATCACCATTGTGTACTAATTAAAGACAGTCTCAGGTTCATCCAGATATTGTTCATAACATAGCTTTAACCCTTGTGCGTCAATTAAAAAAAGTTACTCATAGGTCAAAAACTGCCATAAAAATATGATATATTAATATTATTTTCCACTTTCACTGACTTAGATTTTTTAACCAACATCAGTTCTGATCATAACTACCAAATATACATTCGTTTTCAGGATTTTAACCCTTTAAATGCCAGTTTGTTTACATAATGCCACTGTTGTTTAATACACACATACAAAACACACTCTGACATCCATACCAACACACCCACACGATTTTAGCTGCATCATTTATTCAGTTGGCCCACATTTGCTCTAGCAAACAGAAAATAGGGAAAAAGCATGTACTTGCTCCATAGGGTAAACATGAGAAAAATGGCACCATATGCTGGAAAATATTTAACATTTAAATTTTGAAGCCAGGGCTCCGGAATGAAAGCATAATATCACAGAATTCATGATTTTATGCTTTAATGGCACTGGAATCAAAAATGGGTTTCAATGGGGAAATTTTTGTCCTGAAGGTCCTGAGTGTAACTATTTTGTGTACACAGAATATTATAGATGTATTATAGGAATTGAGGTTGAAATATAAAAATTCCCCCAAAAATACACACCTTTGGCAAAATTTATGCTGTTGTCATTAACACAGCCAAAATGATCGAAAAAACAAAAATGAAAAGACAAAAATGTCCCGAAGGTCGCACAAGGGTTAATAATATATAATGCTCGCTAATTTATCAAGGCTTTTAGGGACTTTTATTTTGCCCCAGTCAGATTTCAACTATGAAGACAGAGACTTTTGTTTGGCCCACGTCAGCGCTCATGGGCGTCGATGAGGGACTTTTATTTTGAAATGCCGCTGTCTGCCAGCTAGCAAGTTTCTGAAAATAAATAAATAAAAAATCCCCTCCCTATCCTTGATGCCAACGACTTCATAATCCATAATACAAATAATTATTAATACTTCAGTTTCCATAACATCACCCCAAAGGCGCTGTTGTCCGTTTAAACGAATAAATAAAAATTATTCAGATTAGCTGTTAGCGGATTAGCTTCAGGCTGTTTAACAGAAGGTAAGTGACACGGTTTTGAAAAATAATCTCGAATATTTCACAATAATTAAACCTGATGGTCTTTTAAAGGGATTGGTCATCTGGGTTCCCCCAATTTCTTTATTTCAGAGCTAGTATGACAGCTAAACAGCTGTTAGCCACAAGCCTGTTGAGTTGTATTGAATTATAGTGAATTATAGTGACACATCTGTGTGTAATCAATAAAACATCAATAAAACATCATACTTTAATTAGCAAAAAATCTCATTCAATGTCTCCATGTCTTGGGACCCGTTCCAGAGTCCCTACATTTGATTATATCACACCATTTATATGTTATTAAAGGTGATGTGGTGTAATTATTAAAGATCTGGGCTGGTTATTAAAAGGTTGTAGGTTGTAATGTAATGTCACTTTGGATGAAAGCATATCTTTACTTATCATTTCTTGTGTGTGGCCTATGTGAGGTATAATTGATAGAAATAGAGGTAGAAATGTAGTGATGAGAATAAAGTGACATTGCAAGGTTGTCAGGATAATTATGAGGTTTATATATGATAAATTCTGTCTTTTATTTTTGGTGTTGTTTTGTTTCAGGTCCTGCGCAGAGACAAAATGAAACTCTACAGTTTGAGCGTGTTGTATAAAGGTTCAACGAAGGCCAACCTGCTTAAAGCTGCGTATGATCTGTCATCCTTTAGTTTCTTCCAGAGATCCAGGTGGGTTTTATCAAAATATATATATTTTGTACATTATTTTAGATGGTTAACACAGTGATCACAAATCTGTTTATTATTATAATCAGTGTTGGGTAAGTTACTCTAAAAAAGTAATTAATTACTAACTACTAATTACATCTATAGTGTAATCAGATTACTATACTAATTACTCTGTCTGAAAACTGATTGCATTACTTATTACTAATTACTTTCTAAAACCCTGATCAACCTCGACCAGATGAAAAATACAAGGATAGACATGAAACTGTTCTTTTAATTCTTTCACATAAATCATATAAAAACAAATAAATTATTCATGAACTGGCCAAAGAATTTAAAGGGGCAGCGTTAAATTAGAAAACATTCATTTTAACATTAGACGTTATATTTCAATTTTAAATTCACTGTTGTTTTATATAGAATTGTTCAATAGACTATACAGTATTTAACACAATTACATCAGAAGTAACTGTAATTAAATTACTTAAAAATTAAGAGTAATCCCTTACTTTTTTCAATGAAAAAGTAATTTAATTACAGTAATTATTTACTTAGTAATGCATTACACCCAACACTGATTATTATTGCAAATAACAGGCACTTACATCTGTGTTGCAACAAATTTGTGATCATTTATGTGTTTATTTTCCAGTCTGCAGGAGTTTATGATGTTCACCAGCGCGCTGATTGTTGAACGTTCAGCGCTAGGAAGTCGTGCGTCTGTCAAAGAACAAGGTCAGTGATTACATGTCAACATGGAGTTTGCAACTCGCTTGTTCTGATTGTAGCTGTTGTAGTTTGAGCAGGATGATGCACTAGTTATTAGTAGGGATGCACGGATATGAATATTTTTGGCCGATACCGATATTTTAAAACTTACCATTTTGTCATCAGGTCAGTTTTACTTAGGAATGCTTAAAAAGTGTACAAAGAATTACAAAAGCTTTTTTACTGTTCTAACTGTAAATAAGTTCCATTGAACATTGGATCTGTTGAACACATGACTGGCCAAAATTTTAAAGAAAGCAACAGTGAAAGATACATAGAAGATAAAAATATACAAAAAATTACTAAATATGATAACGTGAAGATTGATATGAATAAAGGTTATTTTGAACTTCTAATAGTTGTTTGAACTTCTGTTTTTGAACGCAGCCTTTTAAGGTTTAGTAATCACGCAAGGCCATTATAACAGTATAAGGACAGGCAAGGAGGAGGCTGGAACCGGCTGAACAGTCAACGTAAAATTTAATGATATAAATGAACTTAAAACAACATAAAACATGATTAGCCCTCCTCCTCGTCACACTCCTCCATTGCCCGACTCAGGCCGGGGAAATCCCTGGCATGACGCACTCCCCTCCCCTCCCTTCCTGGTGTGGTCTTCCCCGCCTTTCTGGTGCCATGGGAGAGATGAGGGGATGGGAAGGGGAGAGAGAAAAAGCGAGGCGGCGTGACAGTGAGAGAGAGAAAAACTTGCTCGCAAATTGGGAGAAAACATTTTTTCTCCCAATTTTGGAATGCCCAGTTCCCACTACTTACTAGGTCCTCGTGGTGGCACGGTTACTCACCTCAATCCGGGTGGTGGAGGACAAGTCTCAGTTGCCTCCGCTTCTGAGACCGTCAATCCGCGGATCTTATCACGTGACTCGTTGTGCATGACACCGCGGAGACTCACAGCATGTGGAGGCTCATGCTACTCTCCGCGATCCACGCACAACTTACCACACCCCCCGTTGAGAGCGAGAACCACTAATTGTGACCACGAGGAGGTTACCCCATGTGACTCTACCCTCCAAAGCAACCGGACCAATTTGGTTGCTTAGGAGACCTGGCTAGAGTCACTTAGCATGCCCTGGATTCGAACTCGCGACTCCAGGGGTGATAGTCAGCGTCAGTACTCGCTATAATACATAAAAAAAAACATTTTTGTGGTAATCAGTATTATGCCACAAATTCTGTCGATTGTGCTTAACTTGTACTGAACCCGGAATATTCCTTTAAGTCGGCTATGTCAGATTTCTTTCAAATGTTTTGATGCCAAGGACCACCAGATTTTATGATCCCCTTCGAGGGACCCCCTGTGTGACAAAAGTAGTAAACATGATATTATAAAGACTTCTTGTTTGCAAAATTAAATAATTGGCTTATATATTGTTATTGCAGCCAATAGAGATTATTCAAATATGATCTGGAAAATATTTACTTCTTATTAAGTTGACAGTGTACCTTTCTTCTGTTGGAGTAATGCTAAATGTATAAACGCAAAGAGAAACATTCAGTTTTAATAGAAAATATTTTATTTTAGCTATTTATAGTTATTGTGTAAAGCTATATACATTTGTAAAAGTATTCAGTAACACAATAAATATTATTTCAAAGCAGCTTTAGAGAGAATAGTGAATAACAATGCTTATTTCTAACAAATAATATATTTTTTCATAATAAATGAAATTATATGCGATTTATTTGTACTTCTTTCTATGGCTGTCAGTACAATAAAATAATTGCAGTTAATCGATGCTAATGGTAATGTCAAATAGTGTCAACATTTTTACACTTTTTTCTTCTCTGAAATTTTTTGAGGACTCCCTAGCACCCCCTTGTGGCCCCCTGGGGGTCCCCGGACCCCAGTTTGAAACCCCCTGTGCTATGTAATTAGAAACCATGCTTCTGTAGGCCAAGAAATCAGGACAGAAAATCACATATAAGCTGATCCGATCACAACTAAAGCACAGTAAACATTTGTGGTGCCTGCTCATGAAAATGAATGCTGATTTGTTGAACTATTTGTTTTTGTGTGTTTTAGAGTACTTGTGTCATGTATACGTGCGCAGTGACAATCTTGGAGCCGTGGTGATCGCAGACAGTGAATATCCCTCCAGAGTGTGTTTTACTTTACTTGATAAGGTATGCCTGAATCTTTGTCTTAATGGAAGTACAGTAAAGTTGCAATAATCTGTTCTTCTCACAATGTTTAATAATTATGTTTTCAATCGGGCCTGCCTGACCTGTTCTTAGGATCAGTTGATAATTGCAAAAGGAACTTTTATTTTATTTAACCACTTCAACGTGGGCGCAGCCAGGAGCGTGTAGTAAGTTGATGATTACAATATAAAAGTCCGTGGATCAACAAGTCAGTCATGTGTGGTTCCATTTGAAAGCTTAGAATCTGAACTTTCCACAGAACTCGAACACTTTTGCATTTATGTTACTTTAAAATAACAAGATAAGACCTGAAAACCTCCATGTCGCAAATGAGTGCCACCTTTTGGTAATGATGTAGAAATATAAATATGAATATGAACGTTTTTCATATAGCACATAAATAGACATGTCATATATCAAAAGAAAGCTCTCATTCTCAAAAATGATATTGTTGTCATAACACCACAGTTTGAATGTTTATCAAAATAATTATGAAGTTAAATATGATCTATATGAGTCATTAAAGACAAACATCTCTAGTCTGCGTTTATCACTGCTTCTGTAAGCCCTAAATAACCACAAACTCTATATCAGCTCTTACCTTAGGTTGTTTTCTTTCAAATGAGCTGTTGTGTACTTGTCTGTGAGCTTGTTTGGGTAAATAATTCAATGTTATGTCTCAGAAGTTCAGAACAAAAATTGTAGTCCAGTAGAAATGCATGATACACAAATCATTGGCAAAATATGTTCTCGACTGTTGATAATGAATCGTCAGATTGAGCTTCGAGATGGTCGACAACATAGTGAGGAAGGTCTATGCACTCTTAACTTACACTTGATGTCTGTAGATGAGCGCATATGTGAGTGCTCAGCTACGTTAGAGCGCCACCTACATTTCAGATCTGTATATTGTGATGGAAGGTTAGAGAGAAAATATTATTTTTCCAAGTACTTGCTGCCATCTAGTGGAATGAAATAAGACTTTTTGCATGGAGATAGAGCAAACAGAACCAGAATTACATGCTCGCAAACTTGGGGATATATGTTTATCATAAGATTGTAAACATATACAATATTATTTGTGAATAATTGTAATCTTTTCTTAAAATTTGAGGTTTTCTGTAAAATGAGACAAATGAATGTGTGTATGGTGAGCTTTTAAATTTGGGTGTGAAAAATTGCGGGCAGCAGACAAAACATGCACCAGAGTTGGCAGTAGGGGTGGGTAAAAATATCGATTTTTCAATGCATCGTGATCTTCGTTTGAACGATATAGATTCTTAAATCCCAAGATCGATTTTTTTACTCTATCTGCAACCCTCCACTACAATGAGAGAAAATCAGTCACATTTGCAACCATATGCCACAAAAAATTTATATTTTTGGCAACTGGCTAGATACCGTTGAGAGTAAAATTTGTTCCATGTCCAAAGACGAGATCCACACAACCGATTTGTCATTAAATAATGTCTCTTTTAATAACTTTTCTGTTCGGGGGGTCACGTGATGCCATGCAAGAAGCAGACGTGTGAGCGACGAGGTCTGCGCACTTTGCTACATTTTTTATTATTTTCATGTTATAATCTGGTGAAATTTGATACACCCAGTTACACATTTGCTCTTTGAGGCAAAACATGGCAAAGAAGTCAAAATCCTCGGGCTCTGGAGACATTAAAAGACACTTACATGTTCAGGATGAAAGCCCCGACAGGCCTACAGACCGGGGACTCGATTTGGATGGCGCGGCGGGAGAGGAGATCCAGCGTCAGTTGTCCAACATGTCGGTGATGCTGACGAAGGTTCTTGCTGACTTGGAGGATCTCGCTGTAATATGTCGATCGATTATGGCGATGGAAATAAAATTCTCTGAGTTAGTTACAAGAGTGACTGATGTTGAGAGATGAATCGATTGTCTGGAGTCTTCAAAGAGGGAATTAACTGCTAATCCACCCACGACCAAAGTTGAGTTAGAACATCTCCTTGAAAAGCTTGAAGATCTTGAGAATAGAAGCCGCAGGAATAACGTCAGAATTGTTGGAATTGCTGAGCATGAGGAGGGCAGAGATATGGTGAAATTCCTAGACGAGCTTTTCCCGAGTCTGACATAAACTGGAAATCGAGCGAGCTCACAGAGTCCCAGCTCACAGATTTGCTGAGGGAGACAGGCCAGATCAATTCTGGCCAGATTTCTGAGATCATCCAATAAAGATCTCGTGTTGCGCCAGGCGAGGAGCAACGGAAAGCTTTCTTGGAGGAATCATAATATTTTCTTGTTCCCGAACTTTGCGAGTTCGACGAGAGAAACGTGATCGGTTCAAGGAATGTAAGAAACTCTTGCATCAGCGAAAGATCACTTTTGCTCTGATGTTTTCGGCCAAACTGAGAATAGAAACGAAGGACGGTCGCAAAGTATTTACATGTCCCAATCAGGCAACGTCTTTTATTGAATCAATGGGTGAGTAAACCATTGGGTGTTTCTCATGTGAGTGGGTTGACTCGCTGTACTTACTCTGGCTTTTGAGGAATCTGGGCATCATTTTGGTTTCTTTTTTCTTTTTACGTTGGCTCCGCCGAGTGGCTGGAGTTTATTTTGTTGAGTATTTTTACGGGACATTGGAATGATTACGTCATCCGCTGAACTCATAACAGCTGGCTCACTGAACATTCGTTTGTTTGTCTGAGGAATCTGAACGGTTTTGTATCAGCTGGAATTTGTTTTGTGGAAGATCACACCTTTGAGACATTTCTGTGAATGAATCTACACGTCCTTTGTGTTCATTCTTCCTATTGGCTGGGGTTTATTTTACAAAGTATTCTCTGTTATGTAATTTTGCCTCACAAATTTGTGAGGCAAAATTGAGCAATCTGATGGCAAAGTTGTTGTGGGGGCTCGTGGGCATTCATGGACCTTTTGAGTTTAGAAGGTTTGTCGCCATTTGGCGCTTTCGTGTGCGGGGTTAATGCGCACGCTTTTCTTTTTTCTGTTTGTTTTGCTCTGGGGGAAGTTCGGGGTTTGATTGTTTCACTAATGGGGAATGTGGTCTGTATAATTTTGTTTTTGACACAATTTATTTTTTCTATTATATCAAAATGTCAAATGTTAATATGAGTGTACTATCTCTCTCCACATAGAATGTGAATGGGTTGGGGCAGCCCATAAAAAAGAAGGAAGGTTATTACTTTTCTTAAACGTAGAAATATGATATAGTGTTTCTTCAAGAAACACATCTCTCCCCGCAGGAAGCTGAAAAATTTGGGAAGATATGGGGTGGACATGTTTTCTTTAGTGCTGGCTCAAGTAAGAGCAAGGGAGTCATTATATTGATTAATAAACATCTACAATTCAAATGTCTCAAACAGATTAAAGATAAATTAGGGAGAGTCATTATTGTTTTAGCTGAAATTCAAGGGCAAAGGTTGATTTTGGCTAATATTTACGCACCTAACGCTGATGATCATGGCTTTTTTATAGATCTTGAAGGGATGCTGCAAACCGCCGGCACCCCTCATGATATAATATTGGGAGGAGACTTTAATCTTTTGATGGACTCAGTCCTTGATCACAGTGAAGCAAAAGTGTGTAAGCCCCCTAGAGCAACATTGACACGTCACAGGATGTGTAAAAATCTTGATCTTACAGATATTTGGAGACTTTTGAACCCATCTGGTAGGGACTATACATTGTTTTCATCAGTCCATAAGATTTATTCTAGAATAGAATTTATTTTCTATATCCAAATCCCTCATTTCATCTTTTGTTGATTGCTCAATTGGAAATATCTTAGTCTCGGATCACACCACTTTCATGGTGAGTTTAGAGGTGTTGCCATATACAGAGAAAAATAAATCATATAGTTGGCACCTTTATGTGTCCCTTTTGCAAAATCCTGATTTCCAACAAATGTTAAAGACTGAAATCAATGTTTATATGGAGACCAACTGGTCCTCAGTATCCTCTTTGGGTGTGGCTTGGGAGGCACTTAAGGCGTTTCTTAGGGGTCGGATCATACAGTATGCCTCATTCACCAAAAAATCCAAAGCACGTGAACTCGTGGAGTTGGAAGGAAATATTAAAGGTGCAGAGGCAGAGCTGAAGCGCCTAATGTCATCTGATGGCCTCAGAGAATTGACCCGATTGAAATATAGATATAATACTATTTTGTCACGGAAAGTGGAGTTTTGGTTATTCAGGGCAAGACAGTCATACTTTGAGTCGGGGGACAAAGCAGGGAAGCTTTTGGCTAGATATACAGTGCATCCGGAAAGTATTCACAGCGCTTCACTTTTTCCACATTTTGTTATGTTACAGCCTTATTCCAAAATGGATTAAATTCATTATTTTCCTCAAAATTCTACAAACAATACCCCATAATGACAACGTGAAAGAAGTTTGTTTGAAATCTTTGCAAATGTATTAAAAATAAAAAACAAAAATCACATGTACATAAGTATTCACAGCCTTTGCTCAATTCTTTGTTGAAGCACCTTTGGCACCAATTACAGCCTCAAGTCTTTTTGAGTATGATTCTACAAGCTTGGCACACCTATTTTTGGGCAGTTTCTCCCATTCTTCTTTACAGGACCTCTCAAGCTCCATCAGGTTGGATGGGGAGCGTCGGTGCACAGCCATTTTGAGATCTCTCCAGAGATGTTCAATCGGGTTCAAGTCTGGGCTCCGGCTATGCCACTCAAGGACATTCACAGAGTTGTCCCGGAGCCACTCCTTTGTTATCTTGGCTGTGTGCTTAGGGTCGTTGTCCTGTTGGAAGATGAACTTTCGCCCCAGTCTGAGGTCCAGAGCGCTCTGGAGCAGGTTTTCATCAAGGATGTCCCTGTACATTGCTGCAATCATCTTTCCCTCGATCCTGACTAGTCTCCCAGTCCCTGCCGCTGAAAAACATCCCCACAGCATGATGCTGCCACCACCATGCTTCACTGTAGGGATGGTATTGGCCAGGTGATGAGCGGTGCCTGGTTTCCTCCAGATATGATGCTTGCCATTCAGGCCAAAGAGTTCAATCTTTGTTTCTCATGGTCTGAGAGTCCTTCAGGTGCCTTTTGGCAAACTCCAGGTGGGCTGTCATGTGCCTTTTACTGAGGAGTGGCTTCCGTCTGGCCTCTCTACCATACAGGCCTGATTGGTGGAGTGCTGCAGAGATGGCTGTTCTTCTGGAAGGTTCTCATCTCTCCACAGAGAAATGCTGGAGCTCTGTCAGAGTGACCATCGGGTTCTTGGTCACCTCCCTGACTAAGGCCCTTCTCCCCCGATCGCTCAGTTTGGCCGGGCGGCCAGCTCTAGGAAGAGTCCTGTTGGTTCCAAACTTCTTCCATTTACAGATGATGGAGGCCACTGTGCTCATTGGGACCTTCAATGCTGCAGAAATTTTTCTGTACCCTTCCCCAGATCTGTGCCTCGATATAATCCTGTCTCGGAGGTCTACATACAATTCCTTGGACTTCATGGCTTGGTTTGTGCTCTGACATGCACTGTTAACTGTGGGACCTTATATAGACAGGTGTGTGCCTTTCCAAATCATGTCCAATCAACTGAATTTACCACAGGTGGACTCCAATCAAGTTGTAGAAACACCTCAAGGATGATCAGTGGAAACAGGATGCACCTGAGCTCAATTTTGAGTGTCATGGCAAAGGCAGTGAATACTTATGTACATATGATTTTTTTCGTTTTTTAATTTTTAATAAATTTGCAAAGATTTCAAACAAACTACTTTCACGTTGTCATTATGGGGTATTGTTTGTAGAATTTTGAGGAAAATAATGAATTTTATCCATTTTGGAATAAGGCTGTAACATAACAAAATGTGGAAAAAGTGAAGCGCTGTGAATACTTTCCGCATGCACTGTATAAAGCAGAGAGAGTCTCTTTCTACCATTCCCTCAGTGAAATCTGCTGGGGGTGAAATTTTTACCTCAGCCATTGATATTAATAATGCCTTTAAAGAGTTCTACCTTGATCTTTATAGTTCCACGTCTTCGTCTACTGATGAAGATATTAGAGACTTTGTGGAACCATTAGATCTTCCTAAACTGAAGATTGAGCAAAAAAAACTCTCGGGAGCTTGACGAGGTAATTAAGTCCCTACCTACAGGCAAGGCTCTGGGCCAGATGGTTTTGCCGCAGAATTTTCTAGATCCTATGCTACAGATTTGGCTCCACTTTTGTGAGAAGTTTATACTGAATCATTAAAGAATGGAAAGCTTCCTCCAACCATGACACAAGCCCGGATCAGTCTGATTCTTAAAAAGGACAAAGATCCAAGCGAGTGTAAAAGTTACCGTCCAATCTCCCTGATCCAACTAGATGTAAAAATTATGTCAAAAATTTTGGCTAACCGATTAAGTAAGGTTATGACATCTCTTATACATATAGATCAGGTGGGGTTTATTCAGGGTCGTAGCTCTTCTGATAACATCAGGCGTCTCATCAATATCATGTGGTCAGTAGTGAATGATCAGACTCCGGTCGCTGCCATCTCACTTGATGCCGAAAAGGCTTTTGATATGGTAGAATGGGATTATCTTTTTAAGATTTTGGAAATGGTTAGGTTCGGGAGTACATTTATTGGTTGGATTAAGTTACTTTATAGAATCAGAATCAGAATCAGCTTTATTGCCAAGTATACTTACACATACAAGGAATTTGTCTTGGTGACAGGAGCTTCCAGTGTACAACAATACAAAAACAGCAGCAAGACATAGATAATAATAAAAAATAAAAACTAATTATACACATACGTACAGACACACACACACACACATACATATATACACATGGGTAGTACAAATCTAATACAATCTGTTTATAGACACCCTGTAGCAGCGGTACAAGCAAATGGATTAATTTCAGATTATTTTACTCTGAATAGGGGCACTCGGCAGGGTTGCCCTCTTTCCCCATTATTGTTCTGTCTTGCCCTGGAACCATTAGCAGCCGCGATAAGAATGGAGGATGATTTTCCAGGGGTGGTGGCGGGAGGTGTGGCGCATAAGCTTCTGCTTTATGCAGATGATATTTTATTATTTGTCTCTGACCCCATTAGATCGGTGCCTTGCCTCCACAGAATTATTAATTCCTTTTCCAAGTTCTCAGGATACAAAGTCAATTGGTCTAAATCCGAAGCTTTGGCTTTGACAGCGTACTGTCCAGTAACGGCCTTCCAGCCGGGTGCCTTCCAGTGGTCCAACCAGGGCATTAAGTATTTGGGAATTTTATTCCCAGCAAATTTGTCTGATTTAGTCAGAGTTAATTTTGATCCCTTAATAAAAATGTTTTCGAATGATGTGGACAGGTGGGCTTCATTACACTTATCGATGATTGGGAAGGTTAATGTAATTAAAATGAATTGTGTTCCAAAATTCAACTACCTGCTACAGTCTCTCCCTGTAGATGTCCTCCTCTCTTATTTCAAGCAATTTGATAGCATATCGAAGTCCTTCATTTGGAATGGTAAGCGCCCCAGGTTAAATTTCAATAAGTCACATAGGCCGATTGACAAAGGTGGGTCAGGCCTACCCAAGATTTTGTTTTATTATTATGCGTTCGGTCTCAGACATTTGGCTCATTGGTCGCTTCCACCTGAGAGAGCCCCTCCCTGGTTTTGTATTGAAAAGGAAGCTCTTGCCCCTATCTCGCCTCTGCAAAGTCTTTCAATCAAATTAATCGGAGAAGTTAAGTCACACCCTGTTATTTTTCATTTACACTCGATATGGACAAAAGTGTCCAGAGTGTTAAATTCGGATATTTATTTAAACATAGCCTCGAGCATATGGCAGAACCCTAAACTATGCATTGATAAGTCCCCTTTCTGTTGGTCAGATTGGATTGTGAGGGGGGTTGCTACTCTCGGTGACCTATATGAGAGTGGAGTATTGAGACCTTTTGAAAATTTGGTTCAAAATTTTGGGATTCCCATATCTCAATTTTATGAGTATTTACAGCTCCGCCACCTACTCTGCACTGTTTTTGGGAGTGGCACGCACCCCCCCTAGTGCGGCAGATACTCTGGGAGTGGTGATTTCTGCTTTTGGAAAAGGTCATGAGGCATCAGTGTATTACTCCCTGATAATTCAGAGTCTGGGTGAACTTTAAATTCCCTCAAAAGATTATGGAAGGAAGATTTAAATTTGTTTTTGGAGGAGGGAGTGTGGGCTAGGATTCTTAAAAACGTCAAGTCTGCATCTAGAGATGCAAGGGTGCGCCTTATGCAATTTAAGATTCTACATAGATTTTATTGGACCCCTTCTAAATTGTATAGGTTTGGTCTTAAGGACACACCCACCTGCTGGCGATTCCATTCAGAAGATGGAGACATAACCCATGTTTTTTGGGGATGTCGTAAGATTCAGGAGTTCTGGTTGAGGGTCCAGAATTTTATGGGCGACGTATTGGGTACTCGGATCTCCTTTTGCCCCAGGCTCTTTATTTTGGGTGATGGGGCGGTCATTGATGTAGGAGATAAGTACATGAAGAATTGGATCCTGGCCAGTGTTATGGTGGGCAGACAGGTTATCTTTAGAGGATGGAAGTCAGCTGGAGCCCCCTCGTTTCGTGAGTGGTGCGAGGAGATGGGCAGGGCAGCAGCTTGGGAAGAGTTGTCATTTAGAAGGCTAGGCAACATGGGTATGTTCATCAGGAGGTGGGGCAGCTATTTGGCCTTTTTGGAGGGCTCTCGGGGAGGGGCAGTGGAGGGAGACGTGTTGTTTTAAATGTGTATGTTGTAGCCTTTTTGTTTTTTAACATATACTTTTTTTAAATGTATTTCTAAATATTTTCTTCTGTTTTATATATTTATTCTGTTTGTGTGTCTTTGTCAATTGTATTTTTAACACGTGTTCAACAAATCAATGTAAATACCTGTAAATTGTACAAATATGCAATTAAACAATAAACATGTAACAAAATATATGTAATATAATATCATATTTATTGATTGGATACATTGATTTGTTCATTTTTAAATGGCCAAAATGTTACCAAAATGATGAAAAACTATATTTAGTTAAATTAATATTTTTGTAATGTACCTAGTTAGAAGGTCTCCTGTATAATTAACAGCATTAGCTGGAATTGATTTCATATGTAAGCAAAAGGGACATTATAACTGTAATATACCCATACGAATAAATATCGAATCGAAGAGCTTGTGAATCGGAATCGAATTGTGAAATCTGTATCCCTAGTTTGCATTATGCCACTCCTGTTAAAACTGCATTACACTTTTTTTAATTTCCATTTAATAATTGAATGATACATCCAGCCAGTAAATACTTGTTTTAATGATGAGGTATCACAGTGTGTTGTGGTTGTTTGCAGGTGTTGGATGAGTTCTCCAGGCAGGTGAACAGCATCGACTGGCCGTCTGGGTCACCAGCGACTATACAGTACACAGCACTGGACAGTTACCTGGCGAGATACCAGGTGAGTTACGGAAAGTGTAACCAAAATCCTCAAAGTATTGGTACTCCAAAGTTTTAATGGTGCTTGAATAATTACGACTGCACTGCATTTCAAATGTTTTGTTTTCCAGAATCCTCGTGAGGCGGACGCTATGACCAAAGTGCAAGCTGAATTGGACGAAACCAAAATTATTTTGGTGAGCAAAAATGACATCTGTGGAACTCCAGTGCACTGAATTAATAAGTTGCCGTTGGTTTTTAACTTTTATTTTTATTTGTGCTTCCCGTAGCACAACACAATGGAGTCGCTCCTAGAGAGAGGAGAGAAACTGGATGATTTAGTGCAGAAATCTGAGCATCTGGGAAACCAATCGAAAGCCTTTTATAAAACGGTCAGTATCATTGTCAACTATGTTACAGACAAACCTCATGCCATTAAATGCTACACTTCAAGTAAAACACATAATTAAGGTTAATTCTTTTTAAATAATTTTAAGAATTGTATGTTTTTGCAGATATTCATGTGATATTTGACACAGTAGGATCACATCAACTATGTTACCCAAGAGTAGACCCTATATGGTAATGGTAACTTAGTTGACGTGTAACATAGTTGACAACGCCCCCATTTTGACTCGTAATGTCAATGGTAGGCCTTTCATGGCCAACCACGTGTCATTTTCTTGATCAGGTTAACCTCAAAATTGAATATATGTTTTAGTTAAAATCATACAAATATTGCAAACCATAACAATGTACCCAACATAGTTGACGGTAAATTAATATACTCCTTGACACTATGCTATTGTAATTCAAAATGAATTGAATTTAAAATTGAGAAAAAATGAAAGGACACTCGACATTGTGTTCAAAATGTCTTCACATAATGCTGGTCACATGGGTTTGGGTTACACCATGTTTTAGTTGTTTGGGGCTGTTTGTTAGTAACATAGTTGACAGAACTTTTGTGGACATGAGTGAAATAAGATATTTTCTTTATTAAAAAATCAAACTCAAACTATAAAATACTATATTTTTCTGAAGTGTTTAGAATTAAAAAAATATAGATAATGTTGACTAACATTTTGTACACATTATTTTGAGCTTAAGACCCACTCACTTCAATGCAAAAACGGTCAATTAAGAAACATCATGGCAATTTCAAGCAAAATGAAACATGGGGTGCACAAAATTTGTGTGATATTATAAAATGCTTTCCATTAATGGATAAAATGGGATATTTCTGAAGAAAATGGACATTGAATGTACCCTAAATTATAGAAAGAGCCATATGCATGTTTTATTCAAATGAGCTGGAATTTTACTTTTAATCTGCCTTTGGGTAAATCAAACTGTACAGGTCATGTTTCACCCCCATATTAAAACACAAAACAGCCCCATATTAATTTCTTATTTATTTTCATTTTACGGTGATTTACACAGAAATTTCTTTATATGTATTCAGATATCACTCTTGTTATACATTCGCAAGTTTCATCTGAATAAAGATTTACGATGTTTAACAGATGATGTTTAACGGTTGTGTTTTGTACCTTTCTAGGCACGCAAGCAGAACTCGTGCTGTGAGGTCATGTGATCACTATGAAGTATCTAATTGGACTGGACTCTTTTCGGCCACTCTTCCTCTCTCTTTCTCTGTTTTTTTTCTCTCTTTCTCTCTTTTGGTCTGGGCTGGTACCCTCACTGTGCATCAGTCATGGTAAATGCAGAACAGAGGGAACTGAACTGACATTATACAATAAAAGGCTCAGAGGGGGCTGATTTCCCATCATGCACCACACTTACTCTGCCATTGGTTTTGATGTTGTTTTTGGAGTCCCTTTGAAGGGTACGTGAAGCTCTCGACGGTTCCTCAGGGTCTGGCCCAAACGCGAAACGGATACGATAAAAGCATAGATGGGGTCGTGATACACGTCCCCGCTGTGCCTTACTGGTAGACGACAAAAATGTTGATATTAGACAGCTATCCAGACTGTTTAATTAGCCTTATAAACGAAGGACATTTTGGGTGAAAATGCTGCAATCTCAATTTAGTACTTATTATTCGGCTTTGGCAGTTTTGAAGCGCCTTGTAGAGTGAAAAAGTAGTGTTTCGTCCTGGGTGAATCCTTTTTTTAAATGTGAAAACGCTAAATAATGTGTTCATAACTTTTGGATTTAAATGACTTTCTGGAGTGATATTTGCATAAATCTTCGACATTGTGCACAGTGTAAGTGGCTGACCAAATTAAATGTTTCCAAGTCTGTTTCTATAGTTATGTGTACAATTCTGATACTTTTCTCTCTTGAAAATGTAAATAAATAAGTAAATCATATTGACTTTGGTTTCCTGCATCATTTCCTGGAGTTTTTATTGCAATTCGGGTTTTAATACTTTGTCACTGCACATACAAAACATTCCTGCAATATTTTGTTTTGATTAAAACAAGTTATACTGTAAATATACCAGCAAGCGATTTATAAAGAATATGTGATATTTGAAAATGTTAATAAAGCCTTAAAGTGTGGTTTGCTTTGAAATCAGCCTCCCTGACCCCTGTGCAATGGTAGGTGGAGTTATCTCCGCAATCCCATGTGTAAATCAGTGCTGTTTTTGTGGTTGTGCTCACTTTGGTCAATTGAAACTTGCTGGACCTCACAAATGCTGTATTGACATGAATCTCGTAAAAACTCCAAAATAAATAAAAAAGAGAAATTATATTTTGCATGATAAAAAGGAAGCCTATTTTTTAATTGTGGCTATTTCGATTTATATTTAAACACACAACTCCCCCAAAAGTGTCTTTGCTGTAATGCACAGTGTTGGAGAAGTAACTTTGAAACGGTTGCTTTCTAAGCTTCAAACTACTTCATAACTTAACTCTCCTATGGTATTTAAAAATGGCACCTCCCTTTGGTATTCATGGTCATTTTTGACCGGAAGTGTCAGATGTGTAACTTTTTATTTTATTTTATTTATTTATGATGATGATGATACCATTTCTTCTTCCCTGAAGTAAGAACAATAAAATTATGCATTTATTTTGGGATGCTATTTTGATGTTATTTACATTTATAAATGTTATCTTTCATTTGTATATACAAATAAGCAAATAAAAAAAACTTTTTTTTAAAAAATTTTTTATAACCTACACTTCTATAAGTCGAAACATGAAAAAAATGAGAATTGTGACATGAATTGGAGGCAGATTGCTGCCATCTGGTGAACAAAATATAAATAACATGACTCGAACACCATGTCATGCCAGTAACAGCCAGTAGATGACTGTAGACACATACTGTGTAGTCTGACGACTTGTAACCTAATTTGATCACAAGAGATGCATTTGGATATATATTAAAACATTATCAAACTATTATTTGTCCAAGTTTAGCATTTTAAAATTGATTTGAAGTGTGCAGTTAATGTCATTATGCTTGCAATCACACCTGACCATGGTGTTACTAAGAGAAGACACTGAATAAGCATTTTTCTACCATTAATTTATTTCAAACATAAAAATTCAAAGTAAATGCATAATAATGTCAAGAAAATGAACATCAAGATCTGCAAAATTCTGAAAATTCAGTTATAGTGTAAAACAGAAGAATCACAGTAAACGTTATGCAATTTCAAACTTTCTATAGTAAAACTTTATTTAGTAAATGCGTGAGTGTTTCTGTGTGTGTGTGTGTGTGTGTCAGATTGCTGTCATCAGCTGGAAAATAACAGATGACTTGTAATGTCAACAATTACAAAAGATGGCTGTAGAGCTCACTTATGGATGCCCTTGTTCTCTCTCTCTCTCTCGTGTGTGTGTGTGTGTGTGTGTGTGTGTTTGTGTGTGTGTGTGTGTGTTTTCTGCATTGTGTTATCATCTCACCCCTTCATTTCTGAGTGTGTGTGTGTTTAGCATTGTGACTGATTTATTTTTATTTTTCTGACAAATGAAAAAAGAAAAAAAAAAGCTCTGTTATAATCTCACCAGTTCATTTGTGTGTGGGTGGGTGTGTACGGTATGTTTTGCACTGAGGATGTTTTAGAGTCTCACCCTGTAATTTGTGTCTGTTTTTTGTTTTGTTTTTTGTCTTTTCCATTAATTTTCAGTGGTCGGTCGATTTTGACCGCGAATACCAAAGGTGGCGCTTTTTTTATTTTTTTAACGACCATTTAGACTTATCGAATCATGCCCATTTTTTTATTATTATTATTATTTGTATGTTCAGATAGCAAATGGAGGAAAAATCTCCAAGTCTTGTACTGCTTAGATCATTATTAAATGAGGGAAATTATTTTGGTAAAAAATGACAGAATACCAATGGAGGGTTAAAATAGTTAAAATACAGTCAAGCTAGTCTTTTTTTTAATTAAAAGTAAATAGCTACATTACAAGTTGCTAACAAAAAGTAGCTAACTTCATTGAAGCTATTTAAAGTGAAAATATGGTAACAGTTTACAATAACGTAGCATTTGTTAACATTAGTAAACAACATAATTTAACAGGACTTTTACAGCAGTTATTCATCTTGGTCGCAAAATATACTAATTGATATTATAATAAGTTGTTATTAATTCATGTTATTTCATAATGCATTAACTAATGTTAACTGTATTTTCATAAATTACGATTAACTAAGATTAATAAATACTGTTAAAAAACATATTGTTCATTGTCAGTTCATACATAATAATTCTTACTAATGTTAACAAATTGAACCTAAGTGTACCGAAAATAATTTTAAAATACATTCAATTCAAGGTTGACATTGAACTAATTGAACTAATAACTGGACTATTACATTAAATCATATAAATGTATACTAAATATAACACTCGAAATAACCCTATTTCATATAACGGGGTCATAATATACTGATAAATATCAGCAGTTAACTAAATTTTGCATTTAAAAATAAAGAGGACAATGTGCCTTTAAGGCTGCACATGGGCTAAAGTAAATCATGAATTAGTGAATCGTGAGTCGTTTATGTGAACTAGTTTAGTGAATCATCATTAGTGAATCATTTACGTGAACAGAGTCACTAAAATGAATTGGAGTTCCCAACGGTGAGTATGAGTGAATCGTTCATTGTAACCGGTTCATTTACCTGAACTGTTCGAGAGAACAGATTCACTTAAACGATTCAAATTTCCCTGCACTACAAATGACACGCGGCGCGTTTGATTCTTACCTCGCTCGTTTGCTGCGTGCGCAATATAACGTGACACACGTACTGTAGCGATTTGTAACCCTACAGCGCTACTCGGAAAATGTAGCTCGTTACTGAGCGAAACGCTACTGAACAATGTAATTATAGCGTTGCTACGTTAGTTAATCCCCAACACTGGTAACGCATCATGTTTTACTTTTTTGTAATTCTCACTACTCTCAATGGAGATTCTCTTTACTGTTATTCAGTCATTTTTACAGGATGACTACCGTAGTACAATGTTTTCTTTAGATCGGCGTAAGCTCGTACAGCTAATATCACCATGATGTACAAATACTTTACATTTTAAATGTTATACAATTATAATTTTTTAGTATCTTAATAGTCCTAAACATAGGCTTCATTCTTTTGATGCAAATTTGTATTTCATTTTTGAAAAATAATTTTTATCCCATTTCTCCCAATTTGGAATGCCCAATTCCCACTACTTAGTAGGTCCTCGTGGTGGCGCGGTTACTCACCTCAATCTGGGTGGCGGAGGACAAGTCTCAGTTGCCTCCACTTCTGAGACCGTCAATCCGCGCATCTTATCATGTGACTCGTTGTGTATGACACCGCGGAGACTCACAGCATGTGGAGGCTCATGCTACTCTCTGTGATCCATGCACAACTCACCACATGCCCCATTGAGAGCGAGAACCACTAATCGCGACCACGAGGAGGTTACCCCATGTGACTCTACCCTCCCTAGCAACCAAGCCAATTTGGTTGCTTAGGAGACCTGGCTGGAGTCACTCAGCACACCCTGGATTCGAACTCGTGACTCCAGGGGTGGCAGTCAGCATCAATACTCGCTGAGATACCCAGGCCCCCCTGCAAATTTGTATTTCTTTTTTTTTTTTTTTTTTTTTATGTTTTACTCTTTTACACTTTACATCTAACGATGCTTTTGCTGCTAACAGCCTCAAGGCTCAATTCTTGTATTGTGGTTCAGAGTTAACCTTTTTCTTTTCTATAATGCTTTTAAAATCCATGCACAAAAGTTTGGGGTGGAAGCTGCTGTAAAACCATCTAAAACTAGAGCAAAGTTTTGTATTGTTGATGTTTTTTCTAGTCGAAAGGCTCTAAGCGGAGACTGCACATCCTTAAATTCATTCCTACCATTTATGCTGTGGTTTTTATACATCATCAGACCAGACGTGGATTATTATTTCTCACTCCATGAAATGTTGTGTGTAAATCTTCAGTAAATGTTTGTACTGCATTTTCATTGGTGTGCATGTATGATTGAGATTTCAGCACAGGTGTGACCAGTGTGTTCATGATAATACAGGAAATAGAACAGTGTTATACTGAGAATATTTGTGTGCTCAGTTTATGTGGCTTCTCTTTGCCTCAGCAATGTAACTAACTGTTGATATAGTTGAAGTGGTGCCTTTTTCTGGTATTTGCCAAACCATTGCCGGCTCATTTTACTAGCTTGCCATTGTGGCAAAGCACTAAATGATGTTATAAAAAAATGGTACCCTATCACATATACATTAAATGTACTAAAATGTAACGTGTGCTAATAAATAGTTGGCATTAACAAAACATGAGTTTCATTTTTTTATTTAAATATTGCATGGTAAATTTTAACTTAAAACTGCCATATCTGTTACAGTTTGTCTATTTCATTTAGTTATACATACAACTTAAGGCAATAAATCATTCTACTGTGAATGAATGCAAGTGTCTAGCCTATATGCTTCTAAAATATAAAGCTACCTTCTTTTGATAACAATTACATTATTGGATCTTACCAGCTTTATAAACCAAACTCTAAATTAGCTGAAAACTAGGGATTTCAAAAGTACCCGTACTTCATTACCAAGTCGATACTAAAATAAAAAAAAAAAGAGGTCACGATATATATATTATCTCAATAGTAGACTCTCAATAGTAGACATTATACTGTATATATGTTTCTTTCCTTAAGATCTGCAAAACATTCTAGTTTTTATTATACAACTATTAATCAACAGATCAAGTAACAGCTGTCATTTGTCACCTTGTAAGTTTTCATGCTTAATGACAGTGGCACCTGGTGGCCGGGGTTGGTACCACATGCTAAATGTTAGCTAGCAAGCAAAATAAATAAATAAATAAATAAATTATCATGTTGCCTCCAGGAGAAAAAACTTTTTTTTGAAAGAGAATTTTTTTCTCTCAAAATATTTGTAGGACAAGCTCAGAAAGGCACTAAGACATCTAAAAAAAAAAAAAAAAAAATTACACCTAGTGACATTTATTTATTTATTTTTTTTCACAGTGCAGTTCAGGGCTTCCATAGAAATGCTTCCCGATGCTGAATAAACTGCTTTTGTGAGGAAACAAATTGAACCAATTTTCAACATGTTTAACATCCTTTTGGAGTAAACTATGTGTGGAGTTTACTACGATAAAACTGCTTTTGTAGTAACTTTATAACATGCAATGTAGAAAAAATTTAAAACTGCTGTGTTATAAGGGAAGTCACGGACGATTTTGCAACATGTAGGTGTCAGTTTACGGCTCTCCCCATTTATTTGTATGGTATCCACAAACGGAGACTTACTGTCATAACATGCTCGTTGACCAATTACGTCCATAGGTATCTATGGTTACGCCCTCTCCTATGGTTAAAACGCTGATGTTGTTATCCAAGTAACGATCATCTCTGGCTGCAATCTTGCATGAGTTAGTGCTTTAAAGTGAATGTTTGATTTGAGCTTTAATGATAACATTGTGGGCCTTGTAGCAAACGGTTTTTCGGAGGTGTGAAGCTTCCGTCAAAAATACACTTCAAAATAAAAGTTTGTTCCACCTGAAATTGAAACAATTGCGACAGAAATATATTACCACTTTATAGTCAAATTTAATAATCACTGTAGTAGTAGTAGTAATAATAAAAAAAGATAAATAATAATAACAACAGTTAAACAACATGAATATATCACAAGCAAGTGTGCTGTTGTACAGAATAAAAGTTTGGTAAAAATGCAATGGTATGTTATTAAGTAATTGTTCTATTTTAATTTCTTAAAAGTTTTAGTAATACATTTGATTAGACACCATTTTGATGATATAATTAAACTTTATAACATAGAATGTTAAAAAAATAAAATAGAAAACACAGGATGTGTGAAAAAAAGTGTTCATTTTGGCCCTATTAAAAAAAAAAAAAAATAAAACGCTTAAGCAATGCATACTTATTTGAAAAACACAAAGGAAACATGCATTTGTTTTCATTTTTATTTAGATAATTTATCTATTTAAATAGGCTAAAGGAGTGTGTTTAATGGCACATTACCCTACAAGCATAATTTTGCTGTGGTATCGAGAGCCAAGAAATTTCACTGGTGTTGTTACCGACTCCTAAAATTTTGATATTGTGACAACCCTACTGAAAACGTATTTTAATACCAAAAACGTCCACGATTCAGAACACAACACATTCTATGAAGTAGAGATTTATTAAAGATGAAAGATACAATTTTATATTTTTAATATGCATAAAGAACATTTGAAACATACAGTGAGGCAGAAACATCCACCTGCATGTCTGATTCAGATATACGTTACAGTCTCGGCAGTCTTTTCATGTCCGTCATAGTGAATACTTGTCAAAACGGTCTTGTTTCAAACTGATACTGAAAGTTCAGACTGATAAACACACTGTCCACACAACTAGTTATGTCCAGATTTCCACAAAATTTCCCTCCCAATCCCAAAGTCTCTCCCGAGTCAGTTGTTGGCAGCAGGTTCCAGGAAATCTTTTGCCATTAGGATTTATCAGCCTTCTTTTCTGCAGGTTTCTTTCTTGCGTAGCGGAAACTCTTTAGGGGGTTTTTGCCTCTGAAATTCTTCTGCAAACAAAGGACAACACAAATAGAAAAACATTTAATCATGCTGCATAAGTACTATTTTAATGAACATGAAGAATTGTGTATCTCCAATAGTGGTCGAACGATAGTGGATTTTGCCGATACTGATAACGAAGGTGGTGGGAAAGGCCGATAACCGATAAATCTTCCGATTCTTTTTCAAATCGATTTATAGAATGTAAAAAAATAAATGAATAAAAAAAATCTTATTTTTTACTTAAAATGACAGGCACAGGGGGTCTGGGTAGCTCAGCGTGTACTGACACTGACTACCACACCTGGAGTCACGAGTTTGAATCCAGGGCGTGCTGAATGACTCCAGTCAGGTCTCCTAAGCAACCAAATTGGCCCGGTTGCTAGGGAGGGTAGAGTCAAATGGGGTAACCTCCTCGTGGTCGCTATAATGTGGTTCTCGCTCTCGGTGGGGTGCGTGGCGAGTTGTGCGTGGATGCCGCGGAGAATAGCGTGAAGCCTCCACACACGCTATGTCTCCGCGGTAACGCACTCAACAAGCCACGTGATAAGATGCGCGGATTGACGGTCTCAGACGCGGAGGCAACTGAGATTCGTCCTCCGCCAACCGGATTGAGGCGAGTCACTACGCCACCACGAGGACTTAGAGTGCATTGGGAATTGGGCATTCCAAATTGGGGAGAAAAAAATAATAAAAATGATGGGCACAGACAAAGTGTCTAAAATAAAAATCCCAGATGCAGTTTATTGTTCAACCAAAATCCCAATAATAACCAGAAAAAATTAAGATTTGGTGCATAACATGGGATTTTAAAAGTATAAATAAGCCCAAAACACCCCAGGGACTCTTATTTTGAAATCAGGGAAAAACGATTGTTCCAAAAGGTAACTATCGGCACGATTAATCGGTAAAACCGATATATCGGTCTGCCTGTAGTCTCCAATGGTTTCCCAATCACTAGTAACTCTTGTCAACATACCATTATCATTGTGAATGAAATACTGAAAAAAGTTAGTAATAATGCTTTACGTCAAGTTTTTAAAATGTAATTTTCTATTAGATTAGATCTCACCTTAAAGCTGCTTCTCATCACAGCTCCTGCCTTTAGATTTTGCTTTCTGTTCTTCCGTCTGTTCAGAGGATTGACGAGACCTTTTAAAGCTGTCGGGACTTAAATAGACATAAAGGAAACAAGCTTTCAGGCCAATTAATTAATGTCAGTTTCATGCATAATTAATGAAGAGAGGCAGAGAGCAAGCTTTTCAGTGGAAGACTGAAAAATGGTGCAAAAGTCATATGGAGTACTTTTATGGTGCTGTTAAATCTACACATTCACTTCCATTGTATGGAAAAGGGCAGCATCAACATCCTGCTTAGTGTGTTCTGTTGTGCGCCATTACATAAAATTAAACAGTTTGAAACCCATTTTTGGGTGAGCTATTCCTTTAATTAAACAGAGAATCCCTCCTTACTCAGGTAATCGGGCACGTTTCTCAGGTGAGGTTTGATGACGGCAGGGTGAAGGTCTTTGTCGTGTCGTAGCAGCTGCAAGTCTCTAGGATTGTCTTCAAAATTCGTCTGTCACAGATAAATCAAACCAGTTACTACAGTCGTCCAACACCAGAGACGAACTGGTTAAAATGAGCTGCGTTTAGAGAGCATGTGACAGATTAAACCTTGAGTATCTCGGAGTTGAGCAGCTCCTGTTTGATCTCTTTCAGTCTGGCCTCCTTCACCGCTTGTTTCGTCACTGATCTCATTGCGTCCTGAGCAAATAAAACACACAAGAGCTTCTTATACTTCAGATAAACCAAACAATTAACAAAAGATCAATTCATTTTAGGTTAAATAGTTTATTACAGGTTTAGTGACGCAAACGTACCCAACATCTGTATCTGAATCCCTCGATTTCTTCCATTTTGAAGCCGTATGGTTTTAATACACAATCTGTACTGTCTGAAAAGAAGCAAAGAATAATAATTTTCACAAATAACATTATATTATACATTTCTTAACATGTCATTAGTTACTGTAAATGTAATCATTTTTCATGATATATATATATATTTTAGGGATGTGCATCAGTAATCAAGAACTCGTTCTGCACCAGCTACTCGAGTATTAAAATCACTACTCCAATATCGCAAATTGCAGTTACAATTGAGTCCACTGGGGGTGTTGTGGAGGTGTCTGTGCTTCTAAAGCAAAGCGAAGTTATTTTACAAGACAATACTTGTAATATTTTGATTATTATTGAATTCTACTCTATTTGTTTTCAGTTCTTGTTAGTGTCATGCATATCAACGGATGAGGATCTGCTTTTATGAGGAAAAGTGTGAAGCGGTACGAGAAACTCAGAAGTTTAGCATATTATAAAAAGCTAACTTTCACCACTTGTTTTTCTGAACAATAACATGTGAAATGATAAAAATGTGATAGCGTTTATGTAGACTCAGAGTTTTTATACAGTATGTGCGTTACCCTTATGCTGTCTGTTTTGATTTCTATGTAAGCTCCGATTGAGAACAAATGTTTTTGCTGTTATTTTTAAATCATTTTTGTTTTACATTTTTATTAATGCATATTGTTTATTATTTTTTCCCCAAGAAGAACAGCATAGTTTGTTGAAGTTATCTTATATTGAAACCATTCTTGGTAACGTTTGTGAATAAACCAAATTATAAATTTCATGTACATTATTTATAAAAAAAAAAAAAAAAAAAGAAAATGTAAAAAAAATTTATTTTACAATATTATTAATATTTGATTATATTACACCAATTCAAAGTCAGGTGGTGTAATCAACATGAAGGTAGCCAATCTGTTGTCATGTGACAAAAAACAAATAAATGAATAAATAAAACATACAGGACCCCTTGAGACCCTAATGACTGTATGTGAAGTTTTAAAAAAATTATCAAGATATTTTGACATTTTTATTAAAAGGCTCATTTTCTTCAGGTCAAATTGAGAAACAGTTAGAAAACTTTTTGAAATTTGTTACTGAATGTTTATGATATTTGTAAAAAAAATATTTTTTATCTTGAAAATTATGGTTTGAAAACTTTTTTTTAAATGAATGGTTAAGTTTTGCAGACTAACGTGTATTCAAGGTGCAAGGAAAGTATTTTAATGCCTTTTACTTGACATTTTTTTTTAAATCATCAAAACAATTATTTTATGGAAAGAAGTTTAATTTATTAAACTAACATGAACACATGGATTACATTTCTACAATCTTGACGTGTTTTTTTTTCCCTCATTTTTATCATCTCGGACAATCTTATTCGTCAATGACCAATTAAATCACAGTATACATTTATTTTGATTTAGTGATTTATCACTTTGAAAATGTATAGTGATATTTTTAAAATGATAGTTTTTAACATCTTAATTAAAATTAAAAAGTGTTACTGAATTAAAAAAAATCTTGCATAAAATTTAAAAGCACTTAAAAGCAGCACTTGACTACCTCCAGTAAGAGCGTTTTCAACCTCCTCAAGCAGATGAAGTTCAGTGTGAGATATAAAAGACAGAGCAGTGCCGGGATTATCTGCTCGAGCCGTTCTGAAGAGAAGCGGGAAAATCAGGATATAAACAGGTGCAAATATATCACACTTAAATATTTATTTAAAACATGAATGATTCAGCGCAATATTTATGCAAACCTGCCAACCCGATGGATGTAGGCGTCAACGGAAGTGGGAAAATCAAAGTTGATGACGTTAGACACGTTGTGGAAGTCGATCCCTCTGGAAACACTGTATTCCTTGTCTTTGCCTCTGGGAGGGAAAATATGGCTTCTTTAAAATCAAAACAATCTCAACATGCCACACTATATTCTACGGAAGCCCTGAACCGCACTGTGAAAAAAAAAAAAAAAAAAAAAAAAAAAAAAATCACAAGGTGAAAAAATACTTAGGTGTCTTTGTGCTGATCTACATGTCCTACAAAAATAAATACAAAAATAATTCACTAAATATTTTTCTCTCTACAAAATTTTTGTCCTCTCTCAAAAAAAATGTTTTTTTTTTTTTTTTGTACTTTTTTTTTTTCCCCTTTTAAAAAATTTTCTCCTCAAGAGGCAACAAATGAGAAATGTTTTTTTACGTTTTTTTCAAAATTAAAGAAGGCTCATACAAAAAATGACATAGGATCTATCCAGCCAAACATGTCTGGGAAATATTTAAACTGAACATTTCATATACTTGTAAATTTTGTAGATTGGAGAAACAATTCTTTATTCATTTTATCATTGTATTTACACAAGATTTTTTTGACAGGATTTGGAAACTTATATTGACAAAATTGGGATGTGTGATAAGAATTAGTGTGTTTTATATTTTATTTTAAAGATGATATTTTGAAATATAATGGAGAAAATATAAAGTACATTTAATTATTTTATGGTGAAAATACCATATAGTGTAAAAAAATAAAATAAAATAAAAATAAATGTCTGGTTCATCCTTGGGAGCAATTTCCAAATGCCTGAAGGTACCAAGTTCATCTGTACAAACAACAGTACACAAGTATAAACACCATGGGACCACACAGCCATCATACCACTCAGGAAGGAGATGCATTCTGTCTCCTAGAGATGAACGTAGTTTGGTGCGAAAAGTGCAAATCAATCCCAGAACAACAGCAAAGGACCTTGTGAAGATGCTGGATCAAAAAGGTAGACAAGGATCTATATCCACAGTAAAACAAGTCCTATATCGACATAACCTGAAAGGCTGCTCAGCAAGAAAGAAGCCACTGCTCCAAAACCACCATAAAAAGCCAGACTACAGTTTGCAAGTGCACATGGGGACAAAGATCTTACTTTTTAGAGAAATGACCTCTGGTTTGATGAAACAAAAATTTAACTTGTTGGACATAATGACCATCGTTATGATTGGAGGAAAAAGGGTGAGGCTTGTAAGCCGAAGAACACCATCTCAACCGTGAAGCATGGGGGTGGCAGCATCATGTTGTGGGGGTGCTTTGCTGCAGGAGTGAATGGTGCACTTCACAAAATAGATGGCATCATGAGGAAGGAAAATTATGTGGATATATTGAAGCAACATCTCAAGACATCAGCCAGGAAGTTAAAGCTCGGTCGCAAATGGGTCTTCCAAATGGACAATGACCCCAAGCATACCTCCAAAGTTGTGGCAAAATGGCTTAAGGACAACACAGTCAGGGTATTGGAGTGGCCATCACAAAGCCCTGACCTCAATCCGATAGAAAATTTGTGGGCAGAACTGAAAAAGCATGTGCGAGCAAAGAGGCTTACAAACCTGACCCAGTTACACCAGTTCTGTCTGGAGGAATGGGACAAAATTCCAGCAACTTATTGTGAGAAGCTTGTGGAAGGCTACCAAAAACATTTGACCCAAATTAAACAATTTAAAGGCAACGCTACCAAATACTAACTAAGTGTATGTAAACTTCTGACCCACTGGGAATGTGATGAAAGAAATAAAACATTCTCTCTACTATTATTCTGACATTTCACATTCTTAAAATAAAGTAGTGATCCTAACTGACCTAAAACAGGAAATATTTTCTACGATTAAATGTCAGGAATTGTGAAAAACTGAGTTTAAATGTATTTCGCTATGGTGTATGTAAACTTCTGACTTCAACTGTAAACACACACACACACACACACACACACACACACACACACACACACACACACACACACACACACACACACACACACACACACACACACACACACACACACACACTATAAGGGACAGAATACATCAAACTAAATACAGTCTTGTATACATACTGTCTTAAGACATTAGGCAACAACTTCACAAAGTAAAACTGCACAAAACAAACTGCTGGTATTCTTTTTCTCATATCCCGATGCAGACAGACGTTATATAATTAAGAAGACGCCTAATTATTTTACCTTTAACAGACGATCATCTAATCCCATTTCATGAAACTGCAGCCTGTCCGCCTCCATCTTCACACGTGTGTTTGCGCACAGTCAGGCGTGAAGTTAAACTCTACTGACGCCTCACCGCCATCTGCCGTACTGGAGGAGAACTGCAGGTCAAATCAAACCACGCACCACTTATGTTAATATAGCCTCCTTTATAGAACAAAAAAGACTAGAAAAAAATATATGTATTTTACTATAATAATAAAAACATTTAAACAGCATCTGATGTTGTATTTTCTGTCAAACGCAGTTTCTGTCGTTTGACCCTGTCACCTGTAGTTACTACAATTGGCCGCTGGATGTCGCTGATGTCTCTAACGCCCAACTGACACAAGACAAAAGCGTCAACGTGAAGAAAAAACAGAACACGGACACAAATTACAAGTGAGTTTGTCCTTTTAAATGTCACATTTCATTATTTAATATCTCTCCTACTAGAGCAGGTTCAACAAAGATCTGTGCGTCAAGGAAAACAGCATTAAACTGTCATTAACATCACGCAGATACAGTCGGAAATAAATATGCTGCTGCTGTTGACCTACACAATCAAACACATCATTGCACTCAGCATTTAATGTTTCTAATATGAATGCTGTAATATTTCATTTACTATGCGTTTATATTGTGTGTGCATGTCTTCCAACACACTCAGAATACTTTTTGTACATGCAAAGGAGACCAGATCTGATATGGAGACACAGGTAGGCTATATATGATGGGGTTTTGTGACTTATTGTTGTGTATGATTAAAAGGATACACAGTCTCTTAATTATTATGTGTTAAATGTTGATTGATATCTGTGTTTAGATGAGGCAGCGTGTGTTTACTGGGGTGGTCACACAGATGCAGGAGCATCATGGCATTGTTGATAAGGAGGTTCATTTTCCAGTGAGGTTTGTATTATCATTGGCTTGTTCTGTAATAGTGTCAGGTTGATATAATGTGAGATATGCAGTTTAATGCTGTGTTTGTGTGTTGTGCTGCAGTGTTGTGGTGGGTCGTGTGCCACTGGTGGGTGAGAAAGTGTTGGTGAAAGCTGTTCAGGACCCCATGAAGCCTGTGGGTTGGACCGCACAGAGAGTTCAGACCCTGAATGGACAGGTAAGCAGCTAAATTTCCTCTTTAACACTGATCCAAATGAAAAAAAAACAAAAACTAAATAATAACATGTGTTTGCATTTTTGCCACTGTTGCACTGTGTTGCAAACAAAATACATCTTTTTAACAAAATATCCAGTTTCTCTATAGTCTATACTGTGCTTCTTAAAGGGACAGTTCACCCAAAAATGAAAATTCTCTCATCATTTACTCGCCCTCATGCCATCCCAGATGTGTATGACTTTCTTTCTTCAGCAGAACACAAAGATGTTTAGAAGAATATTTCAGCTCTGTAGGTCCATACAATACAAATGAATGGTGACCAAATCTTTGAAGCTCAAAAAAGTACACAAAGGCAGCATAAAAGTAATCCATATGACTCCAGTGGTTTAATCCATGTCTTCTGAAGTGATAAGTGTCGGTGAGAAACAGATCAATATTTAAGTCCTTTTTTTTACTATAAATCTCCACTTTCACTTTCATATTCTTCTTTTGTTTTTGGCGATCGCATTCTTCATGTATATTGCCACCTACTGGCCAGGGAGGATAATTTATAGTGAAAACGGACTTAAATATTGATCTGTTTCTCACCCACACTTATCATATTGCTTCTGAAGACATGGATTAAACCACTGGAGTCTTTTGGATTGCTTTTATGCTGCCTTTATGTGCTTTTTGGAGCGTCACAATTTTGGTCACCATTCACTTGCATTATATGGACCTACAGAGCTGAAATACACTTCTAAAAATCTTCGTTTGTGTTCAGCAGAAGAAAGAAAATCATACACATCTGTGATGGCATGAGGGCGAGTAAATGAATGATTTTTGGGTGAACTATCCCTTTAAATTTTATTGTAAATAGTTATTGTATTTCCCTTTATTAATCTGGATACTTTATGCATATCTTATCTTATTTGCTCACTTTGGCACAGAAATCTACTTGCATGCATTTTGGAGTGGTGGTGGCATAGTGGACTAAAGCACTGAACTGGTAAGCAAAATGTTGTTGGTTCAATCCCCACAGCCGCCACCATTGTGTCCTTGAGCAAGGCACTTAACTCCAGGTTGCTCCAGGGGGATTGTCCCTGTAATAAGGGCACTGTAAGTCGCTTTGGATAAAAGCATCAGCCAAATGCATAAATGTAATGTAAATGTAAACTTTGCACATAGGTTGTTAACTATGTAATGAAAGATTTAACAAAAGTGTTTATTATATTATTTACTTCCTGATTTATTATGCAATTATAAAGTAAACATAGTATTTTGACATTTATGGAGCAAAGGATAGATTACACCAATAATCTGCTCTGTTAAAACCTGTTCTCCGTGCATATTGTAGTGTTGAAATGAAATCAACTTTTGCATTTAACATTAAGAAAACTGTAGCTTGATTGTTGCAGGATGCATGCAAAATTAGTGCATATTATTTAGCTAATCAATTAGCTTCTACTTGCATGTTTTGGGGGAAATTTGTAATGCATTTTGTAATAAATAAAAATATTAAGGAACTTGTGTTCAAAACAAGTTCTCTTTATGTTTCTCTCTGTCAGCCCTTTAAATCTCCTCCTCCGCTGTTGCCCTCCATGTCTTCAAATCTGAAACCTGGGATTTTAGGGACTAAACCACAACCACTGCTGAAGTCCCCAAAGATACCACCACTGATTCCCAGCATGCAGCCAAATCCAGGTATGTGACAGACTGTCCATTATTAATCCATCTGTAATCATCAGGCTTTCTGTTTTGTTGTTTTGTTTACTTAAAATCTTCATATTACTCTGTTTAATGTCACAGGTGGTATGATCCAGATGGCCCATCATCAGCAGATGCCGTGGAGCGGTCCATTTGACGGTTGGGGTGGAGGTCGGAAGAGACACGCTGAGGTCATGGGAGGTCGTAGAGGTGGACGCTGGTCAGTCAGATCACTTGTTCAGTGGCGGTGTTCTGAGCTTTCTGCACAGTATATACTGCATGCTATTTAAAAAATACGATGTGAAACAGTATTTCGGCGAGTTGAGCCCAGCTATCATCTTCTGCATTGCGTATTCATCTGGGTATTCCATTCAAACAGATAATTCACATACTATGCACAGATATGCACAACTCCTCATTCTGTTGTTCTGCATGCTTTTTGTCCTTGTTCACCCTTGCGTGACTCAGGGAGGATGGAGGAGGAGGTATGTGGGGAGGAGATGCCATGCACCAGAAGAGGAAAAGATGGAAGGCCGTGTCAGATGAGGACGTGTCTAAAAAGACGTCCTCTATAACCACACAAAACACCCCTTTATTCTCCTGTTTCTCCAGGGACACGTAAGTCAGTGGACAGTTAAAGGAATTACAGTAACGTCTTTGCATGAAATTTAGTGAGTCAGGTATGAATTCAGTCACCGTTCTATTGAACTGAGTGAGTTCATTCAGTAAAGGATTCATCTGATTGATTCAAAACGATAACTTGTGAGTGTGGGTGTCGTTTGGAATGATTCATTCCAAAGAATATGAATTTGTTCATGTGAGTCAGTTCAGAGAAGGATTAATCTGGGGTGCGTTTCCCATACAATGACGTGACCACCATAGTTCGATGCATCGTTGGAGAAATTAACTAGCTAGTCACGACTGTTTTCCGAAACCATAGTAACTATGTCGCACATCCATCATTTGAACCACCATGGTTCAACAACATAGCCATCGTTAATCATGTTACGCAAGGGGTGGTGTAATAACTTCCGCGAATATTAAATTATAAAATCTCATTTACACATAAACCAGAAAGCCGTTTAATGCGAGAAAGCTGCTGAATATAGGAAAGCTGCATGCACTGTGTAGATACATATGCTGCAATAGATGGGTTCCCCCATGCACTTAAGCATATACG